>NC_056729.1:1177082020-1177109520 GCF_019279795.1 Protopterus annectens | reverse complement strand
GGTTCCGAGCTATTTTGAACTGTTAGTAACAAGACAGGGAGACTGTGTTGTATTGGACTTGGAAGACCTGTCATTCAAGCAGATGGCCTACAGGTGGCGAACATGTAGCAGAATGGAAGCTGGAATCAGTAGATAAATTTCTTCTCACAGAAGAGGAAATACAGTGGTATGCAGATGGGAACCTGCTATCTAGGACAGGCCTGTCCAAGCAATGCTTATATCTCATAGCAGAGGGACTGCAGAGAGAGATGCAGATGGATGCTGAGTCACAGCAATTGTACATGTGGGACTGAAAGATGGCCTAAAGCAAGGGCAAACATACAGGCGCAAAATTTCCTGGGCACTTAATATAAATCGAAGAAACAGATGTAGAACAGCTAGACATACCGATGAACGAACACAAAGTTAAATCCGGTAACAAAAGGCACAGCACGACCATCCATATAAAACAGGGTTTATTACATCAAGAGTTCAGTTCGAAAGCTGAATCTCTCTCTGCAGTCCCTCTGCTATGAGATATAAGCATTGCTTGGACAGGCCTGTCCTAGATAGCAGGCTCCCATATATCCAGCTAGACTAGCCCGGTCAACAAATGTAAAATAAATTTAAAATAAAATAAATAAATAATAAACCCTGTTTTATATGGATGGTCATGCTTTGCTTTTTGTTACTGCACTTAATATAAATGAGACAAAAGAGAATTGTGTGTTAAAGAATTTGAATGAACAATTTTAAGTTTGAGAAATATTTATGAAAAAGCTATTAAACTTGTATATTGCTGCCACACATTTATTTCACTTGATATATGATTTAATTTATAAATGCAGCCTTTCTGAATTCTGTGAAAGGTCAAGATTGTTAATACATGTATTGCCCCCTGCACAACCTTAGTAATAGGTGCTAACCCTAAACTTAATACTGCCTCTAATCCTAAATGTAGAACTTGCCTTAGGAAAACCCTTTCACTATTCAAACAAACTAGGTGTGAATGTTGTGACAGGGTTGGGTTTTAGAGACTGCAAAAATAAATTGTTTTCTTTCAGCAATATTTTGCATGCTCAGTGTTTTAGGTGATCAGTAATGAGAATGCTTGAAATGTTTTAGATGACCTTATGCATGTCAGTGTTTTAATATTTCAGACATTCGTTGTATTTACATATGTATTTAATATATATTGAAGACATACACACCTCCAGCCTGGTCAGTCAGTAAGAGGCACATGAGACAATCCAGGTGCAATTAACCATTGACAAGACCCCTATTCAAATCATAGCTAGCTACAGGCACCCAAATTTGACTCAAGATGCAGGCTCTGCCTATCTCAACCTCTTTGAATCTATCAAGATTCAAACCTTTACTCTGATCTTGGGCGACTTTAACTACCCAAACACAGATTGGAAGAACTACTCATGCCAGAACACAAAAGCCCAGAGATTCCTCAATTTTGTCAATGCAAATGCCTTGGAACAGCTAGTCGTTACAACAGGTGATAAGATCTTGGATTTGGTATTAACCAATATGAGTATCCACTGAAGAATTCTTACAGTATCGTCCTCCCTGGTAAGATCTAACCATAAAGCGGCCAGTTTCAAAGTTACCACCTCTCCCAACCCCCTCTAGCTAGGGTCAAACAAAAGAAAATCTCCAAAACTGATTACAACCTCCCGAGGTAAGGTATAAACAGCTTCACAGCTCCCTCCCCTCTGTAGGAACTGGCACCAATTTCCAAATCTACACCAAAGTACTCTATGAGCATTTATACAGATGCTTGGAATCAGAAAAACAGGACAAAATCATACTCTGCAAGGAAAAGTAAACCTGTCTGGTGGACATCTGCTATAAATAAACTCTATAACAAAAGGAAAACATTGCTGTCCAGGACCAAGAAGGAGCGGGTGGCCAGTTGGAAGCAATCTCTCCTTAGCCTGAACAAGCAAATAAGAACACTAGTGAAATCCTTCAAAGCAAACTTTGAGTCCGAATTGGCCACATCTACTAGAGACAATCATAAGGCCTTCTTTACATACGTCTGCAGTCTCAAAAGTAGCACCCAGATCTGGTGGTTAAGGACACCACATACACAAGTGCCATAGAGGTAGCCAACTTGCTGGCTGACAGATTCAGCAAAAACTTCACCTCATGTCCCCCATCAGTAAATCAGGACATTCCCAGTATCTGCCCCCTCCCCTTATCTCTAGGGAACAGGTCATCACTGCCCTCTCAAAGGCAAAAAATACAGCCTCCATGGGACCTGATAACATCCCAGGCTGCATCCTACCTGAACTCAGGCAGGAACTTGCAACAGCATTAGGCGCCCTATTCAACTGAAGCCTGAGTACCAGCTTTGTCCAAGATGAGTGGAGGACGGCCACTGTCATCCCACTGCACAAAGGTGGAGCATCCACAGATTTGGGAAATTATATACCAATCGGCCTAACTAGCCTGATTTTCAAGACTATGGAATGGATTATCATGGGCCTCATTAACAAGGACATTGGCAACCTCCAAACACTCGATCCCACACACTGTGGCTTCATCAAGGTGAGATCACATCTGTTAAATTTATTTGTCTTCTTTGAGACAATCACCAAAACTATGGACAAGGGGAAGATGGGGCATACTGTCTACCCTGACCTGGCCAAAGCCTTTGACACTATTCCCCACTCAGGCATAATAGATAAACTCTCTCAACTAGGCATCAATCCGTATGTTACCAGATGGGTAGCAAACTGGCTCACTGATAGAATCTACCTAGTCAAAATAGGGGAAGCCACCTCAAGTAGTAGACCCATAATGAGTGGTATACCCCAGGGATCGGTCTTCGGGCCTCTGTTATTTGGGATATTTTCTGTGGTGCAGGCCAAAACCAATGGGCTACAGCTGACCAAGTTTGCAGATGACTGCAAGCTGGGCACTGTCATCAATTCCTGTAGTGATGTGGACATCCTCCAAGAGGGTCTCATCCAAACAAATGACTGGTGCCAGAAACATCGTCTCAAGCTGAATACCAAAAACTGCATTATCATCTCCTTTGGGGAGAGTGACATCTCCACAAATTACCACATTAATAACAACATCCTAAGCACACAATCAGTTGTGAAGGATTTGGGCATTCAGGTTGATAGCAACCTGACTTTTGACCACCATGTTGCTTCCACTGTACGCAAAGCTTTCTACATGGCCCACCTTATAAGTAAGGGTATCTCATCCAGGGACAAATAGGTCATAATATCACTGTATTCTTCCCTTATAAGGCCCATTATTGTGTACACCACCCCTTTCAGCATGTACATCACAAAAAGCACACACAGCAGCTGGAGAGACCACAGAGGTTCCTCACCAGGAGAATCCAGGGCCTCAAACAACTATCCTACACTGACAGGCTGAAAGCCTTGTCCCTCTACTCAGTTTCATACAGACTGCTCAGAGGTGACCTCTGTCTGGCATAACACAAAACAATCTCAGACCTTGTCTTAATGGGACTGCTGCATATCCACAAGTCAAGCTCCACTTGAGTAACCCGCACACGCAACCTCAACCTAATCTGTAAAATCTATAGAACTTGTTGGTGGAACATATTTGTGCCCCACAGACACCCATTTGTGGAATAGACTCCCTTTCCACTTTAAGCAGAGTACCTCAGAGTACCACACTTAAATAGCTTTATTCTTAGTTAAAAATATGTAATCTTCATATGACATCGGAAAGCTATGTGGTACATATAACATAGTATTTCTTCTTGAAAGAACTGTTTAAAGATATAATTCTGTGTTTTTAAAATATAATGTTTAATGCTCCAGATTATAAAAAATAAAATTAAATAATGTTAACCTACAAATGCCAATTGGTAGAAAATTAATTTTCTACACGGGGCAGTTATAAATACTGCATATATTAACCTAGCTAATAATCTTACATTCTAATGAATCAAAGCAACAACAAATCATATACTTTTGTGTGATGTCAGAATACGTGCTTATTTATAATGGAATGTAGAAACACTTAAATAAGTAATACTGTGCCCATGAAAGAAAGTGGTATTTTAACATTCCTAAAATGTAAACAGTGATGAGTCACAATGGTATGTACTACAATAACCTATCATTTGAAAAAGTACAACAATTAAACATAACTTAAAAACTAACTTTGTCATATTCTTATATTCATTCTTCTATTATAAGTAACATTAGATTTTGATATCCAATATATATATATATATATATATATATATATATATATATATATATATATATATATATATGGGTCTACTACGTTTGATTGAAAACTCACTTGACTGAAAATGAAATTACTAGGACCACTTCACTGAAAGTTCACTTCACTGAAAACTCATTTTTTTGAAACTCATTTCGCTGAAAGTCATAAATGGCCTTTTCCCTACTGTAGTGTAACCCTGGAGTTAGTATATAAAGTAAGGGGGGGTGTGGGGGGCACAGCCCCCCACATTGGAGGATGTGGGGGTGTAGCCCCCCACATATTATTAACATTTTAAACTATATACAGTGATACTTACAAGTGCAATAAATAACTGTTTCCAAAAGAGAATATATAACCAAGATATGTGGGGGGGGGACTTCACCCACCACACCCCACAATGTGGTGGGGCTGTGCCCCCCACACACCCCTTACTTTATATACTAACTCCAAGGTTGCACTACAGTGGGATAAGGCCATTTATGACTTTCAACTAAATGAGTTTCAGTCAAGTGAGTTTTCAGTGAAGTGAACTTTCAGTGAAGGGGTCCTAATAATTTCATTTTCAATCAAGTGAGTTTTCAATCAACCATAGTATGGTCTACTTCATATGATCTAAATTTCATTTGACTAAAATTCATTTGACTGAGACCAAAACACTGAAAGTTCAAAAGACTGAAAACCCATTTGAATTAAACTCATAACACTGACACATTAAAGTAAAAGGTATATGCCCTTTTCCCCACTGTAGTGCGATCCTGGAGTTAGTATATATAGTTAGGGGTGTGTGGGGGGCACAGCCCACCACATTGGGGGGTGTGGGGGGGGGGGCAAAGCCACCCACATAGTTTAGGTAAATATTGTTTTCTGCAAAGAGTTATTCATTGCAGTTATAAATATCTATGTGTATGGTTTAAAATGTGTAAAGTATGTGGGGGGCTTCGCCCCCCACACCCCCCTAACGTTATATACTAACTCCAGGATCACACTACAGTGGGGAAAAGGGCGTATACCTTTTACCTTAATGTGTCAGTGTTATGTGTTTCAGTCAAATGAGGTTTCAGTCTTTTCAACGTTCAGTGTTTTGATCTCAGTCAAATGAATTTCAGCCAAATGAAATTTAGGTCATATGAAGTAGACACACACACATATATATATATATATATATATATATATATATATATATATAAACAAAACTGCTGAAATACTGGTTTTGCCTCTGTGTTTTTCCTCCTAGCTTTGGAAGTTTGTTAATAATATATATATATATATATATATATATATATATATATATATATATATATATATATATATTTTTTTTTTTTGACAGTAGCATTTAAGCTACCATCAAGAGTAACCATTACTAGACAGTGGCGGCTGGTGACTTTAAATTAAAGGGGGGTTGCAGGAGACAGCTGAATGGGTGTGGCCAATGGAAAGGGGTGTGGTGAACTAGAAAGGGGTGGAGCTATACTCAAAACCACAAAAACTGGAACTTTAATTAAATACGCTGCCCTGGGTACCAAACTGTCATTACAAGAGTCCAGTCAGGACAAAATGAAGTGTAGAAGAAAAATATTTCAATGCATTGGCTACATGACAACTTACTTAATATCTAGATGGAAACACAAAGGTTGTGAGTTATGAAAAAATAAATTACTTTTTAAATACATTACTGGAATGCCAGTCAAAATCAAGTATATAAAAAAACAAGCATCCCTCAACTCAAGCCACTTCTCCTTGCACTGCAGTTCTAATTATAATTTATATTCAGCTTTATAAAATTACCAAGTAACATGCTGAAGGTAGCAATCTCTGTGATACCCTCACTTGTAAAAATGTTTCTTATCCAAAAAAGACCTGCTATCCACTTGTTTCATGAGGAAGACATGATCAAAGTACAAAATGAACAGCAAACAAGAAACAAGCTAAAGATAAATTGCTTAAAGGAAACCACAGTGAAAAACTTCTCTAAAGCAAATTTCACACTCCTCAAAACCGAGGTGGAATCCTTCAAAGCCCCCAAGCCTGTGGAAAATACAGCCCAGACCGCAGAATCCTTTATAAATGCATTCTATGAACACCTTCAGGAATGCATGGATCATGCAATCCCAAATAAAACCAAGACCCAATCCTCCAACGGCAGATGTCCTGTCTGGTGGACTCCAGCCATAAACAAACTATACAATAGAAGGAGGAAGCTACTACATGATAGAGCAAAATCCCAAAAAGGGAAGGCATCTCTGATCAGTATTAGCAAAAAACTACGGGCACTCATAAAATCGTCTAAGGCCAGCTTCGAGAGAAAAATTGCACAGGACACTAAGGATAATCATAAGGCTTTCTTTAGTTATGTTAGGAACCTGGGTGGGAATTCCCAGATATGCTCAGAATTAGTCCAAAATGACAAAAAATACATCGAACCCACAGACATTGCCAACATCCTAGCTAACAGGTTCAGTGCAAACTTCTCCCCCCCTCCCCACAAAAAGGGCAAATATCTGTCCCAGCAGAGTGCTGCCCCCCTGACATCTCAGATGCTCAGGTAAGAGCCACCCTCTCCAAAGCAAAAAATACAGCATCAATGGGACCAGACGGTGTCCCGGCTGCCCTACATGAACTCCAAGAAGAGCTAAACCCAAACATAAAACTACTGTTCAGTCTCAGCCTTACTACAGGATATGTACCCAAAGAGTGGCGTACAACAACAGTGGTCCCTCTCCACAAAGGTGGTGCCTCAACGGATCCTGGAAACTATCGCCCCATAAGCCTGACTAGCTTGGTCTGCAAAGCTATGGAAAGGATCATCATGGACCTCATAAATAAAGATATTGGGGACCTACAGACACTGGATCCTACCCAGTTCGGCTTTGTTAAGGGCAGATCCTGCCTCTTAAACCTGGTCGATTTCTTTGAAACAGTCACCAAGGCCATTGACGAGGGAAGGTGGTCCACACAGCCTACCTGGACCTCGCAAAGCCTTCGATACAATACCCCACTCGGGCATTATAGATAAGCTCACCAACTTAAATATAAACCCCTATGTCACTAGATGGGTTGCAAACTGGCTCAAGGACAGAACCCACATGGTTAGAATTGCTGGAGACATGTCAGACTCCAAACCAGTTACAAGTGGTGTCCCACAAGGCTCAGTCCTGGGACCTCTCTTGTTCGGTATATATTTCTTGGAGGTACAGGCCAACATGGAAGGACTGTGGCTGACCAAGTTCGTAGATGACTGCAAACTGGGCGCCATAATCGACTCTCCAGCCGACACAAACATCCTCCAAAAGGGCCTCATAGAAACAGACAACTGGTGCCAGAGCCATGGCCTCAAGCTAAACGCCAAAAAGTGTATAGTCATCCCCTTTGGCAAAAACAAAGTGCCCACAAATTACCACATAGGTGGTAATCCATTAAGTACAGAAGAAGTAATTAGGGACCTGGGGATGCAAGTTGATAGCAATCTCTCATTTGACAACCATGTGGCCAAAGTGGTTAGAAAAACATTTTACATAGCCCACCTAATCATGAAGGGATTCACATCTAGATCGGGGAGGACATCGTGCCTCTTTACTCATCCCTCATCAGGCCCATAATTGAGTACAATGCCCCTTTTGGGATGTACCTTACCAGACACCTGCAGCAACTGGAAAGACCCCAAAAGTACCTCACCAAGAGGATCAAAGGGCTCAAACAGATGCCATATGCTGTCTGGTTAAAGAAACTCCAGCTCTTCTCAGTGGCATACCGCCTGCTCAGAGGCGATCTGTGCCTGATGTATAAAGCCATGTCCAACCCGGAATTAATGGACATGCTGCACCTCAGAAAATCCAAATCCCATCGAGCTACGCCGAGAGACTTGAACCTCAGCACTGAAATAAATAGGACATGCTGGAGGGACAGATTCATAACCCAGAGGCTCCCTTCACTCTGGAATAAAATCCCAGTCCAGGTTAGGCAGAGTCCCTCATTGACTCTCTTCAAGAGGAATCTTGATGAGTGGATGGGAGATCGTAGGTTTATCCCGGGTATCACTTCTGTGTCACTGTTAGACAGAGGCACAGTATACTTACCTCGAAAAAGGGCATAGCAAAATTAATTTAAAATGGGTGGCGAAAGCCAAACACACTCTGACTAGGCTTATAAATGCCCTAGGGCAGATAGCCTAGTATGAAACTATGAACCTATGAACCTATTATTGTACAAGTTATGGACCACACATGATAGACTGGCATTCTGTTTAGTTTACGGGTAAAGCCTGCAAAGATGACTGCAAGTCTCCAACAAATGTAATGAGCTTCTGAAAATACTGTAATCCTTTCCTTTATTACAAATACTGTCATATGCATTTCAATACCTAAGGCTTATACGTTATTTAGTTATGTAAATATTCTATGCATGGCAACAACAAAAAGGCTTTCAATGCTGGTAATTCTTTAACAGTATGCTTATTAAAGCTTACTTGCATCTTACAATCTCCAACAAGCTTACCTAATGTTCATTAAAGCATTGCTACTTAAACACAGAGCAACAGGGCACTGCAACAGCATGCATTTTCTGAATAATAAGAAGCATAAATCAACAATATAAAAATATGACAGAAAACCAGAACATTCTGCAAAATCAAGGACAGATGAAAAGCCATGGTTGTACTTGTGGTCTACCTTGGATGGGGGAATACTCTGCACACTTAACTGCATAACAGCTCCTTGGCTTGCTTGGGCACATCCACAGCCACTACAATGGGGAGTGGGGTGCAACAAGTATGTCACAATTTGAAATGTCTCTGGCTGACAGTGATGGCTCTGACACTCATATCTCTCAAGCTCAGAGCAAGAAATCTGGATAAAGCCATACATAGAAGTGGAACACAGGCCCAAAAATAAGGACGATTTTTAAATATTGCTCTTATAAACTTAGAAAGATAACAGAATAGTAGTAGGTTTTGCATTAGTATGAATTTTCTGAAGGGTATGAAATATGAAACTCAAATGTCTGCCATTATTTTCTAACTTCAATCTTTAATGATTTGCCACTAATTTGCCAGAAAAACACAATTTTATGTAAAACAGACCAAAAATGTGATGCAAAAATCTAAAATTGCCACACAGTACAGCTGGGATCCTGTCAAAGAAGGGACACCTTTTTAATATTAGTACTGTTAACTTGAGCAGCTGACAAAATAAGAGCATCTACATGCATTTCTGAAATAAAAGCAAACTATAACTCTGATCATAACATTTATTTATAATTGTAAACCCTCCACGTTTTCTTCCAAAATTGCCATTTTGCATAAGGATTATTAGGGGGAGAGCAACATTTTGAGCCAAAATTGGGGACGGTTGAGGTTTGGATATTCCTAATTCTATAAAGCGATTTATTTGCACATACCTATCACCTTCTTAATGCAGGAAATCTGGATAAGTTCAGATATATTGGGGGAACATACAAACAGTACTAACAATTGCTCTTGTATAAACTTGACAGTTGATAGAATAACAGGTCTTGCTTTAGTATGCATTTTTCTGATGGTTATGATGTCTGAAACTCAATGTCTGTCATTATTTCGTGACTTCATTCCTAAACGATTTGCCAGAAAACCACAAATTTTATGAGGAACAAACCAAAAATAAAAAGCAAAAATCTGGACACAGTTGAGAGGTATAGTTCAGCCGGGGCTGTCTGAGTTTGCTGCCCTTCCCCCCTCAGAAACTCATGGTCAAATGGAGCCTCCCCCCTGCAGCCATTCCAATGTCCCATTCCTTGGTTATTTTGCCCCATTTACCATAAACACTGCAATGTGCATACTGCTTTACTTCTGCAATGATTTGGATTTCATTTGAAAGTTTTATTTTGCATTTTACAGCACAAACCCTAATAAATTTCTGCTAAACAAAGCAATGCAGTCTCACAATGAAAATAGACTTAGCATTAAAACTTATCTGATCTTGAAACTCACATTCATTGAAACAGCATTGGAACCCACATTCAAAGAAAATACATTTTGCCAGTGGCAGATAAAAATTAACTTTGGGCTGTTTTCAAATGATAGGCCCCTTGAACACGAAACATATCCATGCTTTTTGATACACCTTCCTGACCTTGTACAATGCAGTACAGTTGTTAGACGGCATTTTAAATTTATTGTTTTGAACATTTTTCCAGTAAGCAATGAAACAAAATGCATGCACCAATAATGACAAAACTGCCCAATTCAGACCATTTCCATCATAAAAGGCTACTCAAACTTCTACAGTCCACCAGTATCAGTAAATATGCGCAATCTCTGAAGAAGTAAAAGGCATCTAAATAATTCCACATTAAAGAAATCTGTAACTAATGAAGAGGTTGCTGCTAGCAAACAACTTTATCTGTCATTGTTTCATCTACAAATAAAGTGTCTGTTGCTCTTGAGGAATAAATTGCCTATTTTGCATTAAAAAATGATAAACTAGTAATATTGCAATAGGGAATGGATGGCAAACTGATAACAGGTTCATAGTTACTAGGTATCTTCGCCAAAAAGGACTGCAGCATCCACCCCCTTTACAAGGCAGTACAGTATCAGCAATGTATCTACTTAGTGTGGGAGTAGAACCCACACCCTTCTGCATCAAAAGCAAGTATACTACCTGTTGTACTATTAACAATGCAAGCAGACTCAACATAAGCAGCACTAAACTTTTGTTCCCCTGCAGCTCTCAGCTCCTTGTAAAATCTACTCAACACTCAGCTATATCTCTGAACTTTGCAGCACAAGTAATCTGGAAAAAGCCAAAATTTATTGGGGGGGGGGGGCAAAAGCCCAAAAACCAGGGACACATTTTAAACATTGCTTGTATAATGTTGGAAAGTTGCTAGAGCAAAATGCTGTTACCACAATACATTTCACTGCCAAGTCTTGAACCCAGGTGACCCTGTACAAAACAGTCAGAGCAACATACCACTATGCCAAATCAGCTGTTTTGTGAAAGAGAGGAAGAGTGAAACTTAAATGGCTACCATTTAGTGAATTCAGTTCTCACCATAGCTCTCAACCTCATAGCAAAAAGCACGTGGACAAAGCCAGTAATGGGGCAATACAGCCCCCAGGCATATTCGGTGATTTCAGTTCTCACCATAGCTCTCAACCTTAGCACCAAAAACCTGGACGAAGCCAATAATGGGGGAATATAGTCCCAAAAATAGGGACAAATTTCAAATATCCATGTTATAAACTTAGAAAATTGCTGGAATAAAAGATTTTGTGTTACCATGTACTTTCTGAAGAATATGAAGTCTGAAATTCAAATGCCTGTTATTTTTATTTACCGTTTGTTAACCTGGAAAGTCTGACTTGGAAAAAAAGTCAATTTTCAGCAGAGCTGGGACAAACACTCCAGACACATGTCTTTGTAAGATGGGAGGATATGCAGACTCCACACAGAAGGCACCACAGCCAAGAATCAAACCAGAGAAATTGTAGCTGTTAGCCAGCAATGCTACCAGTGCACCACTGCACTACAGACTTTGCAAGTTAAAACAAACATACAGAAACCACAGATTTTATGAGGAACAGAACAAATATGAGGCAAAAATCTGCAAACTTTTTACAAATGGTGGTGGGTAGGGAATTCAGGCCCTTGCCACCTGCACCCAAGGTACAGGGTTCAAGTCTGAGTGTTCTCTACCCGCCACCATGTGTTCTCTATCCACCAGTATTTGCACACACACACACACACACACACACACACACACACACACACACACACACACACACACACACACACACACACACCTCTTCTCCATAGCCTGCAGTCCTTACCTGAATATGGCTGGTCTCCTTCCTTGAATAATCCGCAGCAGAATCAATGGCTTAGCCTGCAAAGCTAACAGCTTCACACACACCAGTTGCAGCTGCTGGTTTCCTTAGCCCACCCATGCAAAACGGCTGGTTGGCTCTGAGAGTAGGCTGGGGTTTCCTGGTTCTGCAAGTAGGCTGCAGGCTCCAACCTGTGGGCAATGCAGTCTGGTGTCCTTCCATTCTGTGTGGCCATTGCCACACAGACTTCTGGGGCTGCAGGGCAGAAATGCCTTTCTCCCCTATCTGGCCTGCGTAATGCAGCAATCTGTAGTTCTGTGAGTGCCAGGAACTCCACGCATGCATGCGTGGAGTTCCGGGACTCACGATTTTACTTTTGTATTTCATTTCTTATTTCTTTATTCTTTTCTTCTATAGGTGTGTGTGTGTGTGTGTGTGGGGGCTACAGTCCTGCAGTCCTATAGCACGAGCTGCCACCCCTGTTACTAGATCTTTTAACGTAAGCTCCTCTTAGGTTTCTTCTTATACAAGTAGACAAATTCTACATGAAGATGGTATAGTCAGTCTGTATGCAGTGTATGAATTTCTCCTACAAAGTAACAACATGTTAAACCAAGCTAATACTGTCTAAGGGCTTTCAAAGGGAAGGCATTGATTACTGATATCTTGGGGACTAATAGCTGTCTGACCTAATCTACTAAGTACTGCAAGGTGACCTTTTCCCTTTTTTTTTTTATTATTATTTACTTTATTTCTTACCTGGTGCTCTATGTGATATATCTTTTTTTGAGTGGTAACCCAGGAGCATGCCTGTTTAAGAGACTTACTCAGAATCATACAGTAAGCAAAAGGAAATTGCAGAAATCGATTTTCAGACTACGAGAAGCAGTTGCTAAACAGCATATAGCCTTAATTCTTTGTGCTAACTGCAAAACAGGTGGTTTTATTTATAACCATGTGTCATGGTAAATGAGCGAGCTCATACACCATAACTGAATAACATTATTCATTCACTTCCCTGACTTTCTTTTTACCAAACCTCCGTTCAGTGAACCTGTTTAACTGGACAAGGTCTGCATGGCCAACTTTATAACTTACCTAAAGTTTTGTAAGCTTGGGTTTGGTTATATTAGTTAAGGAGGTATAGTTGCTGATTGCAACTGGTCAGTTGCATTATTTTTCACTGAAATGTAAATCTGACAACTATACCATAACCGGAACACACATAATATGCAGAGGCGTTTTTCTTGCCAATGTTTGACTTGTATGTAGGAACGTAGTGGGCAATGAGTTCTTGTGATCAGAGTTGCATCTCTGTGCATAACTAAATGTGCAGTTGCCTGATGATTTTTGTGTCTATGTTTACGCATCAAAGGTTCTTTCCTCAAACCTCTGATAGGGGGACTGTGGGGGGTGCAGCCCCCCACCTGGGTGGGTTTGAAATACTGGGGTGTATGAAACAGGAAAATGTTGGTCAGCTAGTTACTTTCCCCATCTCACACATTCATTCAAGTGAATGTTCGATTAATGAATGATAGTGGTCTTGCTTTTGCGCATCAGAGGTTTGAGGAAAGAACCTTTGATGCGTAAACAAAGAGCCATGATTTTTACTTCTACAATCAATTCTGTCTGCTGTGGGTGGTCCCCCTTCATCACATTCATTAAATGACATTGTAGAAATAATAATATAAATAATAAGCACTATGGCATGTGTTGCCTGTTACTCATTGTTCCTTGTGGCATTGTGGCATAGGCTTTTACAATTAGGAAGAAAGTTTCTACATACTGATATAATAATTAATTTATTTGACATTTGTTTACCGGGATGGTCCGACTGGGTCAGAAATACCCATCTTCAGTGGAGGCCTGGGGAGAAAAGCTCTAGTTACACACTAATGTACAAATATTTTAAGCAGTGAAAGCAGTGAAATTAAAAGAGAAATAACGGTGAACTACAAATAGAAATAATAGATACGTTGTGATGAGGCAGATGACTAAACATTATTGCATAGTAGAATATACGCAGATGACTAACATTTTTACGTAAGTAGAAGGGAAACATACATATTATTTAGACATAGCTTTAGAATATCAGCTAAGTACATACTATGCAAGTTTTTTTTTTTGTTTTGGGTAGAGTTGTAGAAGAAGAGGCAGTTAGTTGGGAGAGGGATAGTGAGAAGGAGGGAGAGGAGGAAGGAGAGTATAGCAAGTGGGAAGGATAGCGGGAGGAAGGGAGGAAGAGTGAGTGAGAGATTAGCCAGGAATGGAGATAATAATAATAATAGCAGCAATAACAATAATAATAATATATGCATTATATTGAAATTAATATAAACACAATATGCATTATTTAAATCTCTGGTCTGACTGCTGTAACGTTGCTTTGCATTGCCTGCTGTGGCTGCTGTGGAACAAGATTACTGTCTGAGATCACAGTACTTTCCTTTTAAGTTTGTAATGCTACATGACAAAGTCTACATATGTCTAGCAGCCCTCAGTATGTCACGTTTAATACATGTATGTTGCTAAAGTCTGGGCAAGCTGTGCAATATCAGTGAACCTTGAGCAGCTAAGTTATTCTTAGTATGTTTGTAATATGCACACCTTCACATGAGCTCTGCTGACTAAAGGCACTTTAAATCACATTGTTTCACATCGGTCATTTCTGAGAATCATTGTAGATGTAGTTATTCTACTTGATTGCCAGTAGAGCTTTACATAGAGGTTGGTTTTTTTTGTGAGGCAGACTATTTGCTATGTGTTTAATAAATTAATTTGGTGCTGTGTTTCTAAAATGATATGTGTGCCTTACTGATTCATGGGGTCACAGATGTAGACTAGATAATCAGTCCAGTATTCCAGCAGACCAGCTGGACCCTGGTCACTACAAACCCCGCTACGTGCTCCATCTATCCATTAGAATCTGAGAAGCTGGGCTAAAGATGAATTTCATCCCCCATCCACATCTGTTCTCCAGGCTTTTGATACATACTCAGCAGCAAGGCTAAAATTAAAATATTTTTTGAGGGCAGGTCAGTAAGGTAGTGTTTTATGCTAATAGATAGACAGCCTAGCATATTGTCTGGACCCACAGAGCTAATGCTTTTGGTTTGGGAGATGGCTTTGAGATCTTGTTCAAAGATAATTATAGGAGATCTGCAAACTGGATGGAGTGTTTGAGGAAATAGATCTGAAACAGCAGGGAAATGTTTGAACAAAATGTGTCCATTAGCATGTTTGTGATATCCTCAGGGTCTGGGTGAATTCAATATCTGAAGTCCACTCTGTACAGTGTTGAGTATTGTTTGTCAGATTCCTTACACAGACGAATAAGGTTTTATGCTTATCACTGGATGAGAGAGTAAAATATAATTCATACTTGACTTTGCAGGTTTTGATCTTTTACTTTAGCTCTTTGTTTATTTTTATCAGCTTATTTGCATGTTGTAGTGACAAGCTTATTTTTTAGAACTAGCATTTTTTTCTCTTGTTATAGAGTTTGTTTATGCTATGGCTCAACAAAGGGACCTGTTCCTAAATTTGGTATTGCATTTATGACAGATGGGGACAGATACCTTAATGCAGTTGTTAAGGTGAGAATAGGAATCAATTGTATATGCAGTTATCTTTGTTAAATGGAGACAGGCAGTCTCTAAACCTTCTTAGTTTGCCAGAGAATACTAAAAGAATTGACCCTGAAGAAATCATTGATGTTAGCAAGATTGTAGTGTGTTATGGGCTGAGTCCCTGTGCTGAATACAACAGCACAGAGGTGAGATTTGACAACTGCAGAAGTGAGGAATGTTGGTGTTATGTTTGTAAACCAAGTCGATTTAAGCACTTGGTGGGAGAGGGTACAATCTGTTCAAGAGAGTTTACTTTACTGATGTCTGGAAATCATTGTGTATATTTATTGGTTGTAGTATATGTTTATCAGTTTAGGGATAGTTGAGATGAGATCTCCTAGAATAGTTGTGGTGGGTTCAGAGGTTATGGATTCTAAAGTGCAAGGTAGGTGATATGGGCTGTAGGAGACATGGACAGTATTCTGTGGTTTGCTATAATATGGTAGGAGAAGTTACCTTTAGACTCCAGTATATGCAAGAAGTCTAGGTCATTATCTTGTAGGACTAGTACTAAGGAGGAAGTATTTTAAATTGGTATACATTAAATCTACCAGAAACACTCCCATCCTCACTAGGTTGTCAGATTGAGTCATTGGCATTAACTTCAGGTAGCAGTGCTACTTAGAATGAGTGCAATTGTTTCAGTGAAACCAAGTTTCTGTAATTATACAAATATGTATGTTTTCAAAAGTCAGGAAGGTCTCAAAGGAGGGGATCTTCTTATTTAAACTCATTTTATTGATCATTCAGCAATGTATGGGTTAATTATTTTGGTAGATAGCTTTCCTAGGTTCATAGGTTCATAGGTAGGTACTAGGCTATCTGCCCGAAGGCATTTATAAGCCTAGCCGGAATGTGTTGGCTTTTGCCACCCCCTTAGATTAGTTCCCTGTGCCTCTGTCCAGCAGAGCCATTGAAGTGACTCCCCGGGGTAAACTTTCTGTTTCCCAGCCATTTGTCAAGGTTTCTCTTGAATAGTGTTAGTGAGGAGTTCTGCCTAATGTAGACTGGAATCTTGTTCCAGATCATGGGAAGTCTCTGGGACAGGAATCTATCCCTCCAGCATGTCCTATTTATTGTTGTGGTGAGGTTTAGATCCCTGAAGCATGTGGCTTGAGGGAATATGGTTTTCTTTAGGTGGAGCATGCCCATAAATTCTGGGTTGGACATGGCCTTGTATGTCAGGCAGAGATCACCTCTGAGTAGGCGGTATGCAACCGAGTACAGCTGGAGTTTCTTCATTCGAGCTGCATAGGGCATCTGCTTGAGGCCAGTGATCCTCTTGGAGAGGTACTTCTGTGGTCTTTCCAGTTGTTGCAGGTATCTTGTAAGGTACATCCAAAATGGGGCATTGTACTCTATGATGGGTCTGATGAGTGATGCATAGAGTGGCCCAATGACCTCTTTCAATCTGGATGCAAACCCTTTTTTGATTAGGTGGGCCACATAGAAGGATTTTCTAACCACTTTGGCAATGTGATTATCAAAGGAGAGGTTACTATCAACTTGGGTCCCCAGATCCCTTATTACGTCTTCCGTATTTAGGGGGCTACCACCTATGTGGTAGTTTATGGGTACTTTGTTTTTCCAAAGGGGATGACTATGCACTTTTTGGCATTTAGCTTGATGCCATGGTTTTGACACCAGGTATCTGTCTCAGTGAGACCCTTTTGGAGGATGTCTGTGTCAGCCGGAGAGTCAATGATAGCCCCTAGTTTGCAGTCGTCTGCGAACTTGGTCAGCCATAGTCCTCCTTTGCTTGCCTGTACCTCTGAGAAGTATATGCCAAACAGGAGGGGTCCTAGGACTGAGCCCTGGGGAACATGACTTGTAACCGGTTTAGAGTCAGACCTAGCTCCCATAACTCTTACCATGTGGGTTCTGTCCATGAGCCAGTTGGCAACCCATCTTGTGACATAGAGGTTTATGTTCAGGCTGGTGAGCTTGTCTATAATACCTGAGTGAGGAATGGTGTCGAAGGCCTTTGCAAGGTCTAGGCAGGCTGTGTGAACCACCTTTCCCTCATCTATAGCCTTGGTAACTATCTCAAAGAAGTCCACCAGGTTTAGGAGGCATGATCTGCCCTTAACAAAGCTGAACTGGGTAGGGTCCAGTGTTTGGAGGTTTCCAATGTCTCTTTTAATGAGATCCATGATAATGCACTCCATAGCTTTGCAGACCAAGCTAGTCAGGCTTAAAGGGCAATAGTTCCTGGGGTCCGTTGTGGCTCCACCTTTGTGGAGTGGAATAACTATTGCTGTGCACCATTCTGTGGGCATGTAGCCTGTGGAGAGGCTGAGTTTAAACAGTGTCTTTAGGTGAGGGGTTAATTCATCTTTGAGCTCGTGTAGAATGCAGCCTGGGACACCATCCGGTCCCATCGATGCTGTGTTTTTGGCTTTGGAGAGGGCTGTTTTAACCTGAGTGTCTGTGATTTCAGGGGCACTACATTCTTCTGGTATAGTTATGGGCCCTTTTGGGGGTGAGAGGGGGGTGAAGTTTGCACTGAACCTGTCTGCCAGGATGTTGGCTATATCGGTCAGTTCAGTGTATTTTGTGCCATTCTGCACTAACTCAGAGCAGATCTGAGAATTGCCACTTAGATTCTTGACATAGCTAAAGAATGCCTTGTGGTTATCTTTGGAGTCCATGGCAATTTTTCTTTCGAAGCTAGCCTTGGATGATTTTATGAGGGAACATAGTTTCTTGCTGATACTGACCAGGGATGTCTTCCTTTCTTGGGATTTTACTCTTTTCTGTACTAGTTTCCTCCTTCTATTGTATAGCTTGTTTATGGCAGGGGTCCACCAGACTGGTTTCCTTTTCTTGGAGGAGTAAGTCTTGGTTTTGTTTGGGATAGCATGATCCACGCATTCTTGTAGTGCCCATAGAGTGCATTAGTAAAGAATTTTGCAGCTTGGACAGCGTTATCCTTTAGCATGGGGGCTTTGAAACTTCCCACCTTGGTCTTAAGTAACATGAAATTTTGCTTTTGAAAAGTTTTTCAGGGTGGTTTCTTTGACCGGGGGTGGTGGCGGAATGTGGATATCCAGAGTGATTAGTTTATGGTCAGATCTAGGGGTTGACCTCTGGTGTGGAACACCGGTCACCCATGTTGGTGATGACCAGGTCCAATATGTTGTCACCTCTGGTGGGGCTGTTGACCAGTTGATCCAGGGTGTTTGAGTTTATAAATTTTAGGAAATGTTGGGCAAGGGAGTTTGTACTTGAGTAGTTCTCCCAGTTAATGTTTGGGTAATTGAAATCACCCAATATCAAGGTGTTTGGTAGGACCTTTATGTTTCCCAGTGTTTCCAGGAATGTGGAGTGGGGGTCCTGGGACATGGTGGGTGATCTGTAGCAAGCTATAATTTGAATAGCAGTTTTGCCTACTGTTAGTTGCAAGTGGATGATCTCTGAAGCATCGTGCTGTGCCACTAACCTGGAGGTGTGGGTATCCTTGATGAATATGGATACGCCCCTGCCTTTTGTATTTTGGTCCATGTTTTGTGTCTGAAATGTATTGTATGAGTTGTAGCCTGGTAGTGCTGGGGTGCTCTCTAGAGCCTTAAACCAGGTTTCTGTTACTGTACATATATCGATTTTATCCATACTGAGGAGTGCCTCGAGTGCGTGCATTTTGAGGTTTAGACTTCTGGCATTGAGTAACATTACCCTCAGTTTTTTGTTACTTGTGCTATTTATGGTGGTGGGTTTGTCTTTTGAGCCTTGCCTAAAAAAGGCACTATGGGGGTGGCAAGAGCCTTGGCCAGTATTTGAAAGCCTAAGGGTGACAGGTGCAAGCCGTCTCTAGCAAAGCAGTGTGGCTTGTCGAGCATGTCATCCCAGGCTGACAGACACTGGATCCCCTTTGAATGACACCAGAAGCTTAGCCAATTGTTGAAATTGATAATTTTTTCTCTATACCGTGGTATCATTCTTGGTCAGGGCAGGATGCTACTCAGGGTCATGGTCATACCGACCTGGGCTACGTGATCAGAGAGCTCCTCCATGTCTCTTTTCGTGTAATCCAGGGAGGTACAGCTCAGGTCATTCACACCAACATGGACAATGACAGAGTCATATTTGTATTTGTTCTGGAGTGATCTGAGTGCTTGTGTTATGTAGCGGATCCTGGCACCCGACAGGCAGCTAACATTAACCTTCTCCTTGTTCAGCCTAGTGAGTGGGACATCAGTGTGCCTGACTATCGAGTCACCTATTACTAGTATGTTGGGTATGTTATTTTGCCTTAAGGGCTGTGATTGTGTGGCACACTAGTTTTGTGAAGTATGTGTTTCATGGTTTGTGTTGGGGGGTGGAGGTTGCTTGGAAGTCTGCTTTGGAGGTCTCTGTTGCTTTTGCAGATTTTTATTTAGAGCTTCCGAGTATGTTTTCGTGTATTTATGTGTGTTTTTTGCTGGTGCTGGTTTCATAGGTCTATGTGAGACTGGTGGTGTGATACAAGTAATTCCCTTCTCCTCTTAACTGCCTGGTCCAGTCTTGGGTTGAGAGAGCTTAGCCTCCAGTTTGGCTGTATAATTGCATCTCTCGCATGGATTAGTGTTTGGTGGAAGGAGGAGAGGGTTGTCTGTGTACATGAGTCAATTGTAACATTGCCTCAAAATGTCCAGATTCACCAGTTGGACTGGAGAGTACACCTGAAACATGCCTGGATAGGTACAGTGAACTGTTTTACTGATTGGCTGGTAAGGTCGAATAGTGAGCCTTGTCCTTCTCTTTATTTATTATGTTCATCATCACCCTTTCCCATTTTATTCTGGTCTGAATCTGTCACTACTACCAGTAATGTAGTTGGTAGGCTATGACCTAGTCTCATTTGGTGATACAGGAAAGTGCTTAGACTCTTCATCATTAGCCTCCGGATGCTTTAGGGCACTGTTACTTTGTCCAGGTATATCTGCAATGGCCCACAAACTATACCTTTTCACCCTGTGATCACAATGTTCAAAAAGTGGAGGATTTGTGGAGTGTACTTACTCATACTATCTTCTCTATGATAAAATAACCAGATGAAGCAGTTCATTATCTTTATTTTCTGTATATCCAAGTAGAGTTAGTAGTTTTCAAAGCTACTGTCTTGCCCACCTCTTAAATTACTGATCATAAGACAAAGATATTCGCTGCAGTATCAATTATTTGTTTATATTTATTTCTGTGACTGGACTGTCCAGATGAACAGGGAACAGTTGAAGCTTCCACAATTAGAAATACAAATACCAGAATGTAAAAGAATGTTATAAAAGGTTAAGTCACAAGGTAAGGCAAAATTACAGATATATAAACCGCACGACTAGTGCACTGTGTAGTATATCACAAACACATACTACCAATCACATTAATAGCACTGTTTGTCATCATATATACAGCAGGTTCCATTGAGATTTGAACTCAGATCACTGGATTCAGAGTCCAGAATGCTAAATATTACACCATAGAACCACATTATACTAGATTCAGAAGAAAGCAATAAATAGTTATTTATCTACTGTGCAGGAATATCAAGTCCTTAAGATCTTCAGATGGGATGTCAACTAGCTGAAACCTTTGCTCAGAAGCATAATAGTCTCTCCTATTGGCCTGCTCCTTACATGTGGAATAAAACAATGTATAGGCTTCACTTTGAGAAAGCTTGCTAGTTTGTTGTATCTCTAAATTAAATTCCAAGTTAAGAGAGTGAAACCCAGCAGAAGAAAAATAACTTTGAAATAAACCACTGAAATTATCCATGTTAATACATTTTAATGAGCACTATCATCTAAAAATATACAGACTTCATAAGATAATCATAAGGTTTATTTGAGTTATTTGTTTCTACTGCTGGGCTTTACTGTCTTAGTTTGGATTTTATCTTGATGTTTTATAAAAATGTGGATTATGGCTCAAACTGATTATTTTGGTTTTAGTGTTCCTATGTTAAAATCACAGCCAGATGATCTTCAGTCAATTCTGAAGAAAATAAATAAAAAAAGCTTTTACTCAGCTAGAAGAATCACAGGCTGTTACTTGCAGGCAAGCACTGCTTTGGTGCAGTATGAGAATGAGTCTTTTGCTTCATAAGGTTTATTTACTAACAGCCACTTGCAGGAGTACATAATTATGAATGATAATAGTTAACAATGATGAAAATGGATTATTGTTAGAAATAAATTCACAAGAAGTATCAAAGTCACCTACCATTTCATTGAATGTTTCTTCATTTAACAACAGTCCAGTGCCTCCTGTTCCTGAACAACATAGGAACCATAAAATGCCTGGCTATAATACTACTTTAGGTAGACGTGCGTGAGAGTTCTTGCCACCCTTTACAGGCACGTAACAGTGCTCACCCCCTAAAATCAAGTAGGGCAGTACATGATTGCACTGATGTAAATTTGTGCCTACCCATCTAATCATCAATGCCTTAAAGGTAAACAGTCTAGTACTTGACTTGTACTGGTAGCCTATTCCATGAGCTGGGAATACCTTGAGTTAGGAGAGCCAACAGTCTTTGCTGAAGGCTTTGGAGAAGAAAGCAATGGAATATAAATCACCGGCATGTGGCATTGCTTATGTTAGAGAGAGTATTAAACATAAGATTGTGTTAAAAGGGTTCACATTACAAAATTACCTACTGGTATTTAGGAATCAGATTTTCATTTTAAGGAATTAACTGACACAGGGCTAGAAGTAATGCACATTTTAATGAAACGTCATGATCAACTTATTAATGAGATGAATTCTGGTGGTTATTAGAGATAAGATCAAGGCTGTGAATGACATTTCTGGGATAAAACAAGAGTATCATCTTACTTTACATAATGCGTGAAGGGAAAGTTAACCATTTTGGAAAGAAAAGAGAAGAAGATAAAACAGGTCTTAGCTGTATACAAGAACGGTATCACCTATGTTATAAATATTAAATCTTTATTATAAATATTAATTATCTATCTTATAAATATTAAATACCTTTGTTAGAAATATGAAATATCTACATACTAGTCAAAGTGCTGGTAAGAGTGGGACTTTAAATTTTATAGGCAAGAGGGTGATGCCTATTATATCTGATTTTTTATGAGGAAGAACAACCTCTCTACCGCTATGAGGATATGCAAGATATGCATTAGGACAAGGAGAGGAAGTTATCACAGCAGCCAACTGAATTCCAGTGATAAAACAGGGAGGAATAAGAAAGGAGCAGGACATTTTACATTTGGATCGGAAGAGGCAGAGTTTGATCTTACAATAGGGGCAAGGGGCAGGAAATTTTACAGCTTTTAATTTGACCGTGTTTAATGATAGACATTACACAATTTTGGGCTATGAACTGACTTTTGTCCCTGCCTATTGAGTTAATCTAACTGATACACTTACTAAACTGTGAGCTTATGTCTGTAAACTGTAATTAAGCTATTTATTCCTTGATAAAAAAGCAAGTTCAGCACTTTTTGACATCACATTGAGAGCTAAGAGAATGATTAACTGTCCTGTAAACTCTACTTTAAAAGTTTTTCAATTTACCTGTGAAGGATAAGACTTTGTTAAATTTTGGAACAAGTACCCAAAATATTTTTTGTAATTTAAATACTTTTGAGAAAAAGACCTTTATCTTTGGGAAATGCTATGTTTAGTGAATCTGACGGAGATGAAGGGTGTTAATGAAAAGGATTAAAATGTTAGCTTGCATACTGTTAGATGAAAGCAAGTTGTAAAGAAGTTTCCTACCTGGATATGTTGTAACATACAATGCATACAAAAGGTGGTCAATTAACGTCTGAATGTATTAACTGAAAAAAGTCATTACACTGGAAGAGTATGTCTTTTTAAATGTGTCATTTCCAAGATTAGGTATATATTTCCATTTCCTAAAATGTGCAGAAGTATTACTAAACCACATTATTGTCCTATTATTGTAGGTAGCAGTTCAGCATCAGAAACGGTCATGTTGGATGATTGTAAAATTAAGGAGACAAGAAAAATATTAAGCTCCTTGTTCAGCCCTCATGCTATGTACCATTTAACAGGAGATGAACTTGAGAAAATGTACTGTTGGCACTACCGGATCTGTTTATACAAACATACCATCGGAAACAGGGACATATACTGACACATCTGAAGAAGAAATTTGGACATGGGAAAGAAAAAGAGATTTAATATGGTGTAATATTTATGTAAAGGAGAAAGCAAAACTAACCGATACAAAAAGAGCAGCACCAAAGATATTTGAAGAGAAATATAGGCAAAGGAATCTGGACATGGAAAACTTTACAAAACAAAAAATAAGAAGACAAAGAGGAAAAGTAGAAAAGGAGATTAATGATGGAGAAGTTAAAGAAGCAGAAATGGAGGTTATGGAGTACCTGTGATTCAGAAAGCACCACAACAGGATAGAGCAATGGATATCCAAATTAAGGGGAAAGCAGTGGAATGTGAAGCAATTGGTCAGGTGCCATATCAAGATATTTTGGAGCCTTCCACAGGAAACCAGTATAAATGTTCACTTCAAGCTGGACAGCAAGGGAAGGAACAGGAATCTGTAGAAACTCTGATGCAGTCAATGTTGAGGAAAGATAGGCCAGTGAGTTCCCATATGACAGAGCAACAGATGGCACAGGATAAAACTGAAGAGAATGTGCCCAAGGAAGATGCTACAGAACTTTCTATAGAATTCCACAGGAAATGGAAAACATAAAATGTGCCCTCAGTTTAGAAGAAAATGAGTTAAGAGTAGAGTTGCTTGATTTAATAGACGTAGATAGACATATTAAGATCAATGAAAGAAATAGACTGCAGTAGGTCAATAAAACTCAAAAAGCCAAATGTTTGATAAAACAAATGAACACAGTAATTAGGACTGTCCATAGAGGTCCATGTGATATAACAGAAGTAAACGGGATATATTACTGTGCAGCTAAATTAATAACTGATAAAGTTTTACCACAAGAACACAGGGTAGTGAAAGAAAGGAAGGGGAGAAATTGAATACCATTGTGGAAGAATCGAACAGAGAAAACTATAAAGCAATTAAGACAAGTGTCACTATTAGAGGAATATAGAAGAGGGAACAGATCAACAAAAATACTAAGAAAGATAGATTTAATAAAACCAATATGCAGTATTAGAACAGATCAGGATCTATCATACAGTATCGCAAATAACAAACTAAAAATCTCAGCACAGGCAAAAAAACTTAGAAGATATGCAGAAAAATATAAAGGAAAAGTACAAAATAAGCAATTTATTGATGACCCAAAACCTTTTATAGAGAACTGGGAAAGAAAGTAATAGGAATTGAAAGACCACCAAATAAAGAAGAAATAGATTCATTTTAGAGAATTATCTATGAAGATCCTATGGAACATAGCAAAGATGCTAAATGGATAGAAGTAAAAGAAAGAATAAGAAGTTTAAAGGTACAGGATATGAAATGGGATGAAGTAACAGCCAGAGAGACTGAAGATTGAAACAGAGTTAAGAAAAGCCTCTAATTAGAAAACCCCAGGCCGAGATGCAGTACCTAACTTTTGGCTAAAAGTATTAACATCTTTGCACAAAGATTTAGCCAGGAGTTAAGAACTATTTATATGCACACCCCAAAAAGACAACAGCCTGGCTCCTATTTAAGAGTGAACCTGCAAGCTACCCTAAAAATTATAGACCAATAACTTGCCTTCCGATGATGATTAAACTATACACAGGAATTGATGCCAACAGAGTTTATAGTCATTTAGAAGAAAACTCAATTAGGGCAATAAAAGAAAGTCATATGGAACAAAGGATCATTTGTTGTTAAATAAAGTCATAGTGGAGAACTGTAAAAAAAGGGAAGAATCTAAGTATGGCATGAACTGACTACAAAAAAGCATTTGATAGTACCCATATTCATGGATAAAAGAGTGCTTAAAAATGTATAAGATCTACTCTACACTGATCGATTACATTACAGTGACCATGCAACAGTGGGAGATCACTTTGCAATTAAGCCATGATAAAGAACAATTTATTATCCCAGGGATAAAAATTCAAAGAGGGATATTCCAGGGTGACTCTGTCAACGCTGCTATTCTGCCTTGCTCCTTAACCCATTAAGCTGTCTACTTAACAACTTAGGCCATAGCTATAATTTGGTTCCTAGAAAACAACAAAGTGTAAAGCCTTCTCATCTTCTCTTTGTTGATGATTTAAAATTGTATAACTCATCAGATGAGGAACTGAAAGCACAACTGCAAGTTGTCAAAACTTTTTCAGATGATATAAGAATGTAATTTGGTCTTGATAAATGTGCAAAGGCAACCTTTAAAGCAGGAAAACATCAGTTTGGGACAAGAATGTGATATAAAAGAAATTGAAGAAGAGAGAGAGTGTATAAATATTTGGGAATTGGTATAAGATCAACAATAAAACATGGACAAATGTGAATAAAACTTAAAAAGGAATACTTTAGAAGACTTAAATTAATCCTGAAAACAGCATTGAGATCTAGGAAACTTACAGTTTTGGAGTGACTGATTGCCCCCAAAATGTGTTGGATAGAAATAAAAAAGATGCTTCATGCTCACAAAATGATTTATAAAAATCAGTGCATAGCAAGATTATATATTCCCCATTCCGAAGGAGAGAAGAGCTGCCTTGAAATTGATTACATGTATAGACCTGCAATTGTGGGACTCCACACATAGCTGCTGACCTCACAAGACCCAAACATAGTGAAAGTTTTGAAAGATGTAGAGAATAAATCTAAGATGACTTCTCTGCTTAATCAGCAACTGAATGTGACAAAAAACAAAAGAAAGAATATATGGTGAAGGGCCAGATGAGAAGGCAAGAAATGTGGAAAATGTATAAATATAGTTGCAAGTATAGAAAATCTTCTGGAAGAACCTCATGTTGATCAGGAACAAATGCAGGAATGGTTAAGGAGAGGCAAATTCAAATCAAGAGATGAAAGACTAATATTGGCAGTTCAAGATAGTGGGCTACATACACGTTGGTTTACAAAGTCCATTGAACATGTCGGAGAAACAGAAAAATGTAGGTTTTGTAAAACTGAATTGGAAACAGTCACACACCTTGTTGCTGGTTTTGACATGCTACTGGCACAAGGACTGTATACTGAAAGGCATAATAATGTGGCAAGATTGTTGCACTGGGGATTGTGCAAGCATTATGGTACTGAAGTGGCTGAAAAACACTGGCAACATGAGCCACAAAGCATTATAGAAAGTTATGCAGTTTAAGTGGTACAGTGTGAAATATTTTCTGCTTAAAAACCTCAGCTTTGGCCGGCTAAGAACTTGCTATATTCAACTGGACGTATAAGAGAATTTAAGTACCTTTATCTGCTTTTTTTTTTTCCAAAAAAATATAGTATTTAAATTGATTTTAACTGTGTGGAAGGAATATTAGCTCAACTGGAAGTTTTCACTCTGCTCTTCAGTGTGGAAGGAATATTAGCTGAACTGGAAGTTAGTCAGTGTTTGCTGAATTTTGTTATTTGCTAGTAATTACAGGTGTGGGGGTAGTTACATTCTTTGATTTCCTGTCCTTGCCTATTTAAGTGGTACAGTGTGAAATATTTTCTGCTTAAAAACCTCAGCTTTGGCCAGCTAAGAACTTGCTATATTCAACTGGACGTATAAGAGAATTTAAGTACCTTTATCTGCTTTTTTTTTTTCAAAAAATACAGTATTTAAATTGATTTTAACTGTGTGGAAGGAATATTAGCTCAACTGGAAGTTTTCACTCTGCTCTTTGGTGTGGAAGGAATATTAACTGAACTGGAAGTTAGTCAGTGTTTGCTGAATTTTGTTATTTGCTAGTAATTACAGGTGTGGGGGTAGTCACATTCTTTGATT
>NC_056729.1:1177041267-1177081520 GCF_019279795.1 Protopterus annectens | reverse complement strand
ACAAAAACCACCCGTGGCAAAAAAACAAAAACCCCTCACCAAAAAAGCCCGGGGGTGGGGTGGCCAAAAAAAAGGTTAAAACAGCCCTTAAGACTAAACAACACACCTGATACACTTGTAATAGGTGACTCTATCGCCAGGCACACTGACGCCCCGCCACCAGGCTGAACAAGGAGAGGGTCACGGTGAGCAGCCTGTCGGGCGCTAGGATCCGCCACATAACACAAGCACTCAGGTCACTCCAAGGCAAGTACAAATATGACTCAGTCATTGTCCATGCTGGTGTGAATGACCTGAGACGTACGTCCCTGGACTACATGAAAAGAGACATAAAGGAGCTCTCTGAGCATGTAGCCCAGGCCGGTATGACCCTGACCTTGAGTAGCATCTTACCCTCACCAAGAATGATGCCACAATATGAAGACAAGATGATCAATTTCAACAATTGGCTTAAGTACTGGTGTCATTCAAAGGGGATCCAATGTCTGTCAGCTTGGGATGATATGCTCGACAAGCCACGATGCTTCGCTAGGGACGGCTTGCACCTGTCACCCCTGGGCTTTTGGATATTGGCAAAGGCTCTTGCTACCCCCATAGTGCCTTTTTTAGGCAAGGCTCAAAAGACAAACCCACCTCCATAGGTAACACAAGGGACAAGAAACTAAGAGTAATGCTACTCAACACCAGAAGTCTAAACCTCAAGATGCACGCACTCGAAACTCTCCTTAGCATGGAGAACATCGATATCTGTGCAGTAACAGAAACCTGGTTCAGGGCTCCCGAGAGCACCCCAGCACTACCAGGTTATACCTCATACCATGCTTTTCGCCCCCAAAACTTGGACCGAACCACAAAAGGAGGGGGAGTATCGATATTCATCAAAGATACCCACACCTCCAGGTTGGTGGCAAAGCCTGAAGCATCAGAGACTATCCATGTGCAACTAACAGTGGGTAAAACTGCCTTCCAGTTTATAGCCTGCTACAGACCACCCTCCCAAACCCAGGAACCCCACTCGGCCTTCCTGAGAACACTGGAAAATATGAAGGTCTCTCCAAACACCATTATATTGGGCGACTTCAACTACCCAAACATAGACTGGGAGCATTACTCTAGCTCCAACACCCTAGCCCAAAGGTTCCTAGAATTTATAAACTCAAATGCTATGGAACAACTTGTTACCACTCCCACAAGAGGGGAAAACATACTGGACCTGATCATCACCAACATGGGGACTCTATGCTCCAGACCAGAAGTGTATCCCTCACTGGTAAGATCAGACCATAAACTAATCTCACTGGATATTCACATCCCGACCCCACCCCTGCCCAGAAAACCACAGTGAAAAACTTCTAAAGCAAATTTTACACTCCTCAAAACTGAGGTGGAATCCTTCAAAGCCCCCGGGCCTGTGGAAAATACGGCCCAGACCACAGAATCCTTTATAAACGCATTCTGTGAACACCTTCAGGAATGCATGGATCATGCGATCCCAAATAAAACCAAGACCCAATCCTCCAAAGGCAGACGTCCTGTCTGGTGGACCCCAGCCATAAACAAACTATACAATAGAAGGAGGAAGCTACTAAATGATAAAGCAAAATCCCAAAAATGGAAGGCATCACTGATCAGTATTAGCAAAAAACTACGGGCACACATAAAATTGTCTAAGGCCAGCTTCGAGAGAAAAATTGCACAGGACACTAAGGATAATCACAAGGCTTTCTTTAGTTATGTTAGGAACCTGGGTGGTAATTCCCAGATATGCTCAGAATTAGTCCAAAATGACAAAAATACACGAACCCACAGACATTGCCAACATCCTAGCTGACAGGTTCAGCGCAAACTTCTCCCCCCTCTCCCCACCAAAAGGGCAAATATATATCCCAGTAGAGTGCTGCCCCCCTGACATCTCAGATGCTCAGGTAAGAGCCGCCCTCTCCAAAGCAAAAACACAGCATCAATGGGACCAGATGGTGTCCCGGCTGCCCCTACATGAACTCAAAGAAGAGCTAAACCCAAACATAAAACTACTGTTCAATCTCAGCCTTACTACAGGATATGTGCCCAAAGAGTGGCGCAGCAACAGTGGACCCTCTCCATAAAGGTGGTGCCTCAACGGATCCTGGAAACTATCGCCCATAAGCCTGACTAGCTTGGTCTGCAAAGCTATGGAAAGGATCATCATGGACCTCATAAATAAAGATATTGGGGACCTACAAACACTGGATCCTACCCAGTTTGGCTTTGTTAAGGGCAGATCCTGCCTCTTAAACCTGGTTGATTTCTTTGAAACAGTCACCAAGGCCATTGACGAGGGGAAGGTGGTCCACACAGCCTACCTGGACCTCGCAAAAGCCTTCGATACAATACCCCACTCGGGCATTATAGATAAGCTCACCAGCTTAAATATAAACCCCTATGTCACTAGATGGATTGCAAACTGGCTCAAGGACAGAACCCACATGGTTAGAATTGCTGGAGCCATGTCAGACTCCAAACCAGTTACAAGTGGTGTCCCACAAGGCTCAGTCCTGGGACCTCTCTTGTTTGGTATATATTTCTCAGAGGTACAGGCCAACACGGAAGGACTGTGGCTGACCAAGTTCGCAGATGACTGCAAACTGGGCGCCATAATCGACTCTCCAGCCGACACAAGCATCCTCCAAAAGGGCCTCATAGAAACAGACAACTGGTGCCAGAGCCATGGCCTCAAGCTAAATGCCAAAAAGTGTATAGTCATCACCTTTGGCAAAATCAAAGTGCCCACAAATTACCACATACGTGGAAATCCATTAAGTACAGAAGAAGTAATTAGGGACCTGGGGACCCAAGTTGATAGTAATCTCATTTGACAACCACGTGGCCAAAGTGGTTAGAAAAACATTTTATATATCCCACCTAATCATGAAGGGATTCACATCTAGATCAGGGGAGGTCATCGTGCCTCTTTACTCATCCCTCATCAAGCCCATAATTGAGTACAATGCCCCTTTTGGGATGCACCTTACCAGACACCTGCAGCAACTGGAAAGACCCCAAAAGTACCTCACCAAGAGGATCAAAGGGCTCAAACAGATGCCATATGCTGCCCGGTTAAAGAAACTCCAGCTCTACTCAGTGGCATACCGCCTGTTCAGAGGCGATCTGTGCCTGACGTATAAAGCCATGTCCAACCCGGAATTAATGGACATGCTGCACCTCAGAAAATCCAAATCCCATTGAGCTACACGCTCGAGAGACTTGAACCTCAGCACTGAAATAAATAGGACATGCTGGAGGGACAGATTCATAACCCAGAGGCTCCCTTCACTCTGGAATAAAATCCCAGTCCAGGTTAGGCAGAGTCCCTCATTGACTCTCTTCAAGAGGAATCTTGATGAGTGGATGGGAGATCGTAGGTTTACCCCGGGTATCACGTCTGTGTCACTGTTAGACAGAGGCACAGTATACTAACCTCGAAAAAGGGCATAGCAAAATAAATTTAAAATGGGTGGCGAAAGCCAAACACATTCTGGCTAGGCTTATAAATGCCCTAGGGCAGATAGCCTAGTATGAACCTATGAACCTATGAACCTATGAACATCACATGGGATCATCCATTGCCAACAGTTCAAAAGATAGATGCTAGAAAACTGGATATAGTGGTCCATGAAAAGAAGACAAAAGTAGCATTGATCAGTGAAATTGCCACACCCAGTGACTACAGTGTCTTGCGTACAGAGAGACACAAAGTCAGAAAATATCAGGATTTGCAGGCAGAAATGAGAGAAATGTGGAATAAAGATACCCATACAGTCCCAATAGTAGTAGGAGCAATGGGTCTTATAAAAAAGAATCTAAAACAGTGTAAGAACCTTCTCTGTGTGGAAGATTTTCAGTCCATATATTTCTAGTTAATCACTGTATATTAATCAGATCAGACAAAAGTAGTAGAAGTAGCGAACTTAAACTCATCTTAAGTAAAAACAAAATATACAATTGTACAGAATTACTAAGTATTTGAAAGTAATCCAAACAAGGTAGGCAGTCTGTTTCCAGTTGAAAATCCTTTATTAAGTACACAGACAAGCGATTCAAGTAAAACAAAAATAGAGTAATAATTTCCTCACAAGCTTTCTAAATATATATATATATATATACTTTTTTATCAGGCAAGGGAGTGGTTGATTGTGCTGTAAAACAAAGTGTTATTGGTACACATGTTAAATTCACATCCCTTCCCCCATCAGTGTGACATTCGTGATATATTATGAGTTAAAAGAGTAAGATATTGTAACATGTGTAACCATCGGTGATGGAGTATATGAAATAAGTTAGAGTGGCTGATCCCACATGAGAAAGTGGAGTGGTAGTAACTCTTGAAGTAGGGAAGAAAATGACTAAATGTCGAATGCCAACACACATGAAATTAGTACTCACTGTCTTACACAGATAAACACAACCTACTCATATACAGTCTTCTGCTTATTTTGAGGTTAATGTCATATTGCAATAAGGTTTGTACTGGAGACTGGGTGCAAAGATGTTGGCACTTATGAGTGAATGTAAATTGAAGAAAATTAAATATGTAATGTTGCACAGAGCCATATTCAGAATGTTACTTTCAATGATTATTTAAAACGTTATAGAACAAGCAAAACAATCAATCACAATCAAATTAGAGCAACAAGAAATGTCACTTTATTAAAAAAAATAGAAACAGCACACGCTTTCACACAGAATACTTCCTCTGCAGTTTTAAAGCTGATTCAATCATTTAATATTTCTGGGTCTCCAAAACTTGTCACATCACTGATTATTTTTGTCACATGACTTACAATCAGTTAAAATATATAGATTGCTTAAAAGCTTCCACAAATAATAAAATCTTTATTTTAAAATAACTTTAATTTTCTATATGGCTTTAGCTTCAAACCTGGTTATTTACTATTCATTCCATTTAAACCAAGTTCTTTATTAGATTTTACAAAAGTACTCCACTTGTAATTCCTGTTTTCTGTTAATATGACTAGGTCACCACCTCTTATATTCATACTCACTGCTTACAGTAATGGAAATGGAAAAGCATTTTCTTCATTATTTTCTGATGCATGTTTATATCAGGCATTTGTAAATATTCTCTCTGTATTGCCTGTATTGCAGACTTTGTATTTCAGACAGGTGACGAGTTATTCTCTCCCTCAAATTTGTATTTATTTAAAAAAAAAAAAAATATATATATATATATATTATGTATATATTTACATTTGTTTGTTGATTTGATTAGTCACACTAGGCTAATGGTCTCTTTTCAAGGGAGACCTAAGGTGGTATTTATACTGACTAGGGGACTTTTAGCAAGGGCAATGGGGAAATTCCTCTGTTTTTGATCTGTGATGAACTGAGAAGAAATTACACAGATGCAGAAAGGAGAACTACAAAGAATTATGCTAAAACCAGGTGGAGGAAGAAAGAAGTCAGGGGTGAAAAGGAACAATGAAGGACTCAAAGCACAAAGAAGATGGCCAGTGGAAAAAGTCAGGACAAAAAATAATGAAGCCTTAAAAATGTTTGGCATAATGGCTAATATTATTTTGCCACAGGGTTTTGATTTGAAAGACAGAAGAGCACTAATTCACATAGGTAATTACTTTTGTGATGTGACATTTGAAATGTATTTGATAGCAGAATAAAGCAGAGAAAAAACATGCTGTCACTTTTTAAAGGCTTTCTCATGCAATTAAAAAGAAAATTAAATGTATAGTTCAAAACATCAGATGTATAAGTATATAAGTTAAGAACTTTTTCCTTTATCTATTTGTAGTAACATACACAATATTAAAATGTACATGAGAAAAATATTTGGACAGGAGCTGGGAAGTGTTGTACCAGTGAATGTGAGTAAAGAAGAATATAACATGTACCAGACATTATTATGTTCAGTGGGGAAAATGCCACTGTTAGATACTGGTGAAAACATGACGCTTGATTTTTTTGTGAAGTATCAACACATTTTGTACACGATTGTAACAAAAGAAGATCAGACAGTGTGTGTGTGTGTGTGTGTGTGTGTGTGTGTGTGTGTGTGTGTGTGTGTGGGGGGGGGGTTGGGTAGGGTGGGGGTGGGGTGGGGTGGTGGTGATTATAAACTAGCCCATAGAAATTGTAATGAAAGTGGATCTTTCTGGTTTGACTGCTTTTATTAGAACAAGAAAGGGATAACGAAGAAAGAATAATACAGAAGTGGGAAGATTAGTTAAAACATTCCTTAAGACATTTGTGAAGAATAAAGTATTATGGGGAAATAAGTATAGAAGAGAATATTGAAAATATTGGAAATTGTGGGGTAAATGGTGAGGTTATTTGTCTGCAGACTGAGAGGTCTCTGATACAAGTTAAAACTAAGTACTCAGTATTAGAAAGTGATTAAGGCAAAGGGGATGGTTGGAGACATGAAAACAAGAATAAAACAAAAAAGTAAATTGTAGAAGATTAGGAGAAGAAAGAACAAACTGGCATAACAATCATAAAGGAAAAGGATGCTATAAAAATATTGGCATTAAATGTGAATAGTTTGTTGAATGATAACAGGAATTTGTTACTGACTGAATGGTGTAAGAAATTAAGTATGGCTGTGATATGTTTGTTGGGCACAAGGTGTGTAAACAAGGAAAAAGCATAAAGAGATAAAGCATAAAGATATGGTAAAGGAAGAGTATATGGTTAGTGTGAGGATGTTGAAACAATAAGTACATATAGAACAAATATGGTATAACACTATTTATTACATAAGAAGGAAAGCAACACAAGCTATTAAGGTGATGAAAGAGATGATAAAATCTGGAGGATTGTAGGGATGGGACACATAGAAGAGGATTATTTTTTAAAAAAACAGACCTATATCATATAAAACATTCAAAAGATATGAAGGAAGTGATGGGGAGGAAATGATTGAATTTTCAGATCACATGGTAGTATGGGCTAGACTAGGAGATGATAGAAAATAAAGGAAGAAAATGTAATAGAAAGGTTACTCAATGATGTTAGAAAAAAGAATGAAATGAAAGAACATAGAAAATTATGAAAAAAAGCATATGATAATGTGAGTGTACAGTGAAAAGCATGCATATTGGTGGGTAGTGTGTAAGGGAAAGAATAAGACATTTTTAGAAGTTAAAAAAGAAGAGGTAAGGTTGAATAAGAAAGAAACTATGAGAAAGTATCAAAATATACATAACATGGTAATGATGGAATAAGAGAAATGAAAACAGACAAAAAAATAAAGACAATTATGGACAGACAAAAAATCCTTTTAAAGTAAAAAGGGAATTTCACCTTGTTTAAGGAAAGAAGTTAAAACAAGAGATGGGAAGATGGATGCAGTATTAAATGAAGAAGGTAATACAAAATATAAATACTAAGAAATTATTGGATGTGGTTAAAATAAAAGTAAGTAGAATATATGAAAAAGAAGTAGAAGGAGAACATGGAAGGTGAAAAGGATATCTGCAAATGTTAAGAAACATCTGGAAAGAAAATAACATTTGAATTGAAGGAAATTATAAGGGAATGAAGGGAAGAATCAGCACCAAGACTGGATGGATTAAATTATGGATATTATAAATGAATGGATGAAAGTAAGAAAACAGTGTTTTCTAAAATATTGAATGAGTGGTTGGAGAAAAGTGTAGGAAATGCAATGATTAAAGTTATATGTAAAAAGATGAAAGAAAAGATATAAAAATGTGAAGGCCAATAATGCTATGAAATAGAGATTATTATTTTTATGAAAATAATGCAAAAAGGGATGCAGAAAGTATTACTAGAAGTGATAGGAAATTATATATTTTGGTGCAAAAGGAAGAAAGGTGACAGAAATGTTATTGATGGTAAAACAATTGGTAGGTATGGTTTTGAAAGAAAATGAGGTAAAACTAGTATGTGATGTAGCAACATCATTTGACAGGGTGAGACATGAGGCAATGTAGAATATATTAGAGGCATATGGAATTGGGGGGAAGTGCAATTAAAATGTTTATGAAAAATATTGAAAGTTATGATAAACACATGAATGACAAGAAAAATAAGAATTAATAGGGGAGTTAATGAAATGTGTCCTTTGAGCTTGTAACTTTTTGTATTATAATGAATGTATTAATATAAATGTGTACTTGTGGAATGAGAGAATCAAGAATGGAGGAGGAAAAGGGAATTGTAATACCTATGTGTTTGTCATATGCAGATGATTAGGTTGTCATAGTGAAAAACAAGGTTTGGATCAGTGAAACAGTGGTAAGGATTGAACAATTAAAAAAAAAAGCTGTGTGACAAAGGGGGATACTTCCAGCACAGCTATTTGGAATTTTGTAAATAATTATATGTCATTTTTTAATATCAACATGATTTATATAAGATGCTTGTGTTACAAATGTATTAGAACTGTATGTCATGTGTATATCAAACTGCTGGTACAGAACTGTATGTTGAAAAGGTTTTTGCAAATTGCTGCTTGAACTACAACCACAGTGTGTCCTACTTGAATAGAACAGAAATGTATATGCACTATTGTAACTGTTTAACTGTATATATTTTAACAGTGGAAACTAGAATACAGGAGGTTAACTTCAGAAAAATAGCTGAATAGGATCATAGGAGGTTACTAGGCTAATGGCTCCAGGGCCCTTACAAGCCTTGCCAAGTTCAACCCATGCTCCCGGGAGTCATTGTTGTCTGTGATTGCGGGGGGAGGGGTGTAAAACTTTTTATACCATCACTTAGTAGGCTGTAGTTTGCTTTGGAAAGGTTTTTTAGTTTTTTTGCTCCTGTGGGGGTAATAAGTTCAATAGTTACTTTGAATGAGACTGATTTATGGTCCAACCTTAGAAGGGAGGGCATCATACAAGGGGAGTGCAGTGACCCCACATGTTGGTGAGTACTATGTCTAGGACATTTGAGCCCCTTGTGGGGTGCATGCTATCTATCCCAGATCATTTGTATTGATAGGTCCAGGAATCTCTGGGCAAGCATACTTGTGCTCATGTATGTCACCCAGTTGATGGAGGGATAGTTGAATTCTCCCATGACTAAGGTGTTGGGCTGTATGGCGAGTGACTCCAGTAAGTCCAGGTAGGCAGTGTGCTTTTCTTTATTCATGGTGGGAGACTTATATAGCAATGATGTGGTAGGTTTTTTGCCTATAGTTAATTGGACAGACTACTACATGGCCCACCTCATTACCCATACTAATGAGGTGGGCCATGTAGAAAGCTTTCTGTACAATGGAGGCAATATGGTGGTCAAAAGTCAGTTTGCTATCAACCTGGGTGCCCAAGTCCTTTACAACTAATTGTGTGCTTAGTACCTTATTATCAATGTGATAATTTGTGGGGACATCACTGGACAGGAGAGAGTCATACTGTTTGACCAGTCTCAAGGTGTACTTGGTTTTAATGAAGATGGATACACCTCTACCTTTGGTTCTTTCACACTTATTTTGAGGTCTGAATGAGTGGAAGGTTTTGTAGCCTTGCATGGCCGGGGTGCTCTCCATGGCCTTGAATCATGTCTCAGTGACTTCATAGAAGTCAGCATCTCCCAAGGTGAGGAGTGCTTCCAGGGAGTGCAGTTTCATGTTTAGACTCCTAGCATTAAGCAGCAGAACCTTGAGTTTGTCTTGAGTGGATTTTGTTACATCAAAAATGTTGTTGTTTTGATATTGCCTAAAAAAGGTATTATGGGTGAGGCAAGTACCTTTGCCAGTATCCAAAAGCCTAGAGGAGACAGGTGCAGGTGATATCTGGCAAAGCAGTGTGACCTGTCGACCATGTCTTTCCAGGATGACAGATATTAGATGCCCCTGGACTGACACCACAAACTAAGCCAATTGTTGGAGTTGATCTTTTTTGTTTATACTGTGGCATCATCCTGGGTGAAGGTAGAATGCTGCTTAGGGATAGGGTTATATTTGTCTGGGGCACATAATCTGAGAGTTCAGTCATGTCTCTCTTCATATAGTCCAGAGATGTGCATCTCAAGTCATTCACAACAACATGATCATAGGATCATAGGAAGTTACTAGGCTATTGGCCCTGAGGCCCTTACAAGCCTAGCCAAGAATTTAGCCCATGTTCCAACAAGCAAGCATCCTATGCCACTGCCCAACAGGGACACAGGTGGAATACCTGGAGTGTATTTTCTGTTTCCCATCCAGTTATCCAGGTTGCGCTTAAAAAGGTTTAATGAAGTACTCTGATTTATGTGGAGAGGGAGTCTATTCCACAAAAGCGGGATTCTCTGGGACACAAATCTGTCCCACCAACAAGTCTTATTGATGTCACAGACCAGGTCGAGGTTGCACGTATGGGTTACTTGAGTGGAGCTTGACTTGTGGATATGCAGTAGTCCCATCAGGGTGGGGTCTGAGATTGCTTTGTATGCCACACAGAGGTCAACTCTGAGGAGTCTGTAGGAGACTGAGTAGAGGGGCAGGGCTTTTGGCCTATCTGTGTAGGGTAGATGTTTGAGGCCCTGGATTCTCTGGGTGAGGGACCTCTGTGGTCTCTCCAGCTGCTGCATGTGCTTTGTGAGGTACATGCCGAAAGGAGCATTGTACTCAATAATGGGTTTTATAAGGGAAGAATACAGGGATGTCATGACCACCTTGTCCCTGGATGAGATACACTTACTAATGAGGTGGGCCATGTAGAAAGCTTTCTGTGCAATGGAGGCAATATGGTGGTCAAAAGTCAGTTTGCTATCAACCTGGGTGCCCAAGTCCCTCACAACCAATTGCGTGCTTAGTACCTTATTATCAATGTGATAATTTGTGGGGACGTCAATCTCCCCAAAAGAGATGATGTTGCATTTTTTGGCATTCAGTTTGAGGCCATGTTTCTGGCACCAATCATTTGTTTGGGTAAGACCTCTTGGGGGATAAACACATCACTAGGGGAATTGATGACAACACCCAGCTTGCAGTCATCTGCAAACTTGGTCATCCATAGCCCACTATATTTGGCCTGCACCTCTTAGAAGTATATCCCAAACAGCAAAGGCCCCAAGACCGATCCCTGGGGTACACCTCTTGTTATGGGTCTACTACTTGAGGTGGCTTTCCCTAGTTTGACTAGGTGGGCTCTATCAGTGAACCAGTTTGCTACCCATCTAGTAACATATGGATTGATGCCTAGTTGAGAGAGTTTATCTATTAAACCTGAGTAGGGAATAGTATCGAAGGCTTTAGCCAGGTCAAGGTAGGCAGTGTGCACCGTCTTCCCCTTGTCTATGGCCTCAGTGACTGTCTCAAAGCAGTTGAACAAATTTAACAGGTATGACCTCCCCTTCACAAAACCAAACTATGGGGATCAAGTGTCTGGAAGTTGCCAGTATCCTTGTTAATGAGGTCCATGATTATCCACTCCATAGCCTTACAGATCAGGCTAGTTAGGCTGATGGGTCTATAATTTCCTGGATCAGAGGATGCTCCACCTTTGTGCAAAGGGATGACAGTAGCTGTCCTCCACTCAGCTGGGACAAAGCTGGTACTCAGGCTTTGGTTGAATAGGGTGCCTAATGGTGCTGCAAGTTCCTGCCTGAGTTCATGTAGGATGTAGCCTGGGATGTTATCAGGTCCCATGGAGACTGTATTTGTTGCCTTTGAGAGGGCAGTAATGACTTGCTCCCTAGAGATAAGGGGAGGGAGGCAGGTACTGGGGATGTCTTGTTTTACTAATGGGGGGAACAAAGGAGTGAAGTTTTCACTGAACCTCTCTGCCAGCAGGTTGGCTATATCTACAGCATTTGTGTATGTGGTGTCCTTGACCACCAGTTCTGAACAGATCTGTGTGCTTCCCTTGAGATTGTGGACATATGTGAAGAAGGCCTTATGATTGTCTTTAGTAGATGTGGCTAGTTTGGACTCGGAATTTGCTTTGGAGGCTTTCACTAGTGCTCTTATTGTTTTTTTTTTAGGCTAACTAGAGATTGCTTCCAATTAGGCATCTGTTCCTTCCTGGTCCTAGACAGCAATTTTTTCCTTTTATTATAGAGTTTATTTATTGTAGATGTCCACCAGACAATTTTATTCTTCCTTGAGGAGGATGATTTTATCCTGTCTGATATTCCTGATTCCATACAGCTATATAAATAATCATATAGTACTTTGGTGTAGGTTTGGACATATGTGCCAGTTCCTATGGAGGAGGAGGGGGCTGTAAAGCTGTTTATGCCTTCCCTCAGGAGGTTGTAATCAACTTTGGAGAAGTTTTTTTGTTTCACCCTAGCTAGGGGAGATGGTGACTTCAAAAGTGACTTCTTTGTGGTCAGATCTTACCAGAGATTATGACATTGTATGCTGCAGTGGTTACTCATGTTGGTTAATACCAAGTCCAAGATATTTCACCTCTTGTGGGGGTGTCAACCAACTGGTCCAAGGCATTTGCATTGATGAAATCAAGGAATCTCTGGGCATTTGTGTTTTGGCATGAGTATTTCTTCCAGTCTATGGTTGGATAGTTAAAGTTTCCCAGGATCAGGGTAAAGGATTGAATCTTGATAGATTCAAAGAGGTATAGATAGGTAGAGTGGGCATCTTAAGTCAGAGTTGGAGGCCTATAGCTAGTTATGATTTGAATAGGGGTCTTGTCAACTGTTAATTGCACCTGGAATGTTTCTTGTGCATTATACTGTTTGACCAGTCTAGAGGTGTGCATGTCTTTTATATATATTGCAACTCCATCTCCCTTTGTTTTGCTGCCCACGGTTTGGGGTCTGAATGAATGATAGGATGAATAACCAGGTATGGCTGGGGTGCTCTCCGCAGCTTTGAACCAGGTTTCTGTGACTGCACAAATGTCAGCTTTTGCAATGAGTGCAGTTTCCTGTTTAGACTCCTAGTGTTTAGCAGCATGACCTTTAATTTACTTGATGACATTTTCATTTTGGTAGTTTTAACCTCATGGCATTGCCTAAAAAGGGCACTATGGGGAGGAAAGAGACTATGCCAATTGCCTGAAAACCAAGGGAGACAGATGCAGGCCATCTCTTGAAAAGCATTGTGATTTGTCAGTCGTCATCCCAGGCTGTCAGGTACTGGATCCCCTTTGAATGACTTATGACTATGCAATAAAAGATGGTATCTTTCAGTTTTCAATGAGCTAGTGACATAATGTCTGTACTAGGGAGCTTTATGTATTATCTTTAGGGTGAAATAATTACTAGTCCTGGAATGTGGAGGAATGTAATTGATTTATGACTTCCATCATCTGCCAAATATCTGAAATCTATATATTTTCACAAGTAGATGCTAAATAGTGGCAGATTCCAGCAGTGGGGTTTTCACCTGGGATAGAGTCAGATGACAAGAAATGATGTCACTCTGCAAGCTACCCCAGCAGTAATATTTCAGATATTAATTTAAAAAAGTCTCTTAGAAAGACAAGGCATTCTGCATTCTGTCTTGGACCTGACAACAACTAGAAGATCCATTCACAACATCTGCCTTGATCTAATTAAGTAAATTAACTAGGGTATAGTAATTCTCTTAGCTTCAGTCAGGAATATAGTGAAGCTTAATTTAGATATTTTTCTCTATTTATCTGAGACTGTCCTGCAATGTTGTTTTAAATATTTCCTGTGATTTTGAACTCTGATGTCACTGTGAATGTATACTGAGTATTTTCTTGTACTTTTAGTATTTATTATTAAATATATTTAAACCTTTCATTGTGGCTGATCTGTCTAGAGATATTTAAGTTTTGAGAGTACTTGCATATTTATTTGGTGACACTGTGTGGGACACTCCTAATAGCATTGCTCTTGGTTAAACTACCATTTGCTTTAATATTAATATTACACAGTAAGATTGGACATCCTTTGTTAAGATCCTTAAAGTAACTGATAAGGAGTTGACTGGTGGGAGTGGTAGCTATCTTATAGTCTGGGCAGAAGAGCGCATAGCTAATAAACCTGTGCCAGCCTCTCCCAGGTGTGTGTGTGTGTGTGTGTGTGTGTGTGTGTGTGTGTGTGTGTGTGTGTGTGTGTGTGTGTGTGTGTGTGTGTAACTCAAACCTCAAAGAGTGTGTATGTGTGTGCGTGCCAGCTACTTGGGTAGGGACACAAAGCACTGGTTGGGCAGAGAGGTAGGCGCTGGTAGGTCTTTGTTTGGTCACCCAGCTGAGATCTCAACAATACAGCTGTGGCAGTGAGGAGTTTTATTTGCATTCTGGAGAAAGAGGGACAAACCAGCCCTGCACCGACTGTGGTCTCTGTGTGCTCTTACGGGAAATTGCAGTTGATGCAGAGAGCTGCATCTGGAAATACTGTGTGTGTAACTGTTATCCTCCCAGTGTATGTCTCCCACTGTTGCCAATAGTGAGGATTGAGGCTCCTTGATTACTGGTCCAATGGTGGGATATCACAAGCTGTATCACAGTTATGCAAATTGAAGAGTAAGGCTTTGGCATAATTAATAAAATTAATGAATATTATACAAGAAAAGAAATAAGTGCATTGGTTTTGAAAGTTGGGTACTATGAAAAGTATAATATAACAATGGAGAAAAATACTGGAAGAAATTAAAATGTTATTGGTTTGGTGGAAATGTTTTTTTTTTATTTATTACTTAAGGAAAGGTGTATAACTGCGGTGGTGGTGCTGCGATAGCGTTGTCACCTCATAGCAAGACGTTGTCCCGTTCAATTCTCAGCTAGAGCGTCTTCTGTGTGGAGGCATACGTGAATGGGGCGTGCCTTCGTTAAAGGTTGTGCGTCAGGGCTGGTTACCCGGTATGTAAAAATCCACTACCAACCATTAGCGGACCGGAGTTCCGCTGTGGCGAGCCCTCACCGGGAAAAAGCTGAAAGACACAAACAAACTTAAGGAAAGGTGTATATGTCAAATACTTACATGTTGAGAAAACTAACATACTGGGGAGGGAGGTATATGTTTCCAGCTAAGATGGACAAAGAACTGCTAGGTGTATTTTCAGTTTTATTTGGGGGACCAAGACTAAATTCAGTTAAAAGAAGGGTGATATATAATAAAAAAGGCTTAAATTAAAAACTCTATTAAATGAAAAATATTTAGCATTAATGGATATATTCTGAGTAATAAGGGATGTTAAAAAAGAGAAACAAAAATGATAGGAAATGTTTTAAGAGAAATATGAAGATGTATGGAAAAAGAAAGGGGCGAAGTAAGCAGAAAAAATGGAAAAGAAAGAATATGAAAATAAAGTTATGTTATTGAAGTTAAACTAGAATGAAATTAATAGAAATAGAAAGGAATTGCATAATATGGTTATGGAAAATATTATTGTATGTATCCATGGAAAGCATTAAAGAAAGAGGAATAGAATTAGTTGGCACAGTGGTGCCACGGTAGCATTGTTGCCTCCCAGCAAGAGGTTCTCTAGTTCAATTCTTGGTTGGGGTGCCTTATGTGTGGAGTCTGCATTAGCTGGAGTGCTTTCTGTGTGGAGTCTGCATGTACTCCCTGTGTTTGTATGGGTTTTCTCCTGGTGCTCTGGTTTCCTCCCATGTTAAAAGACATATATCTGGAACATTTCTCCCCAGGCATCTGCTGAAAATTGGCTTTGTTCCAAGTCGGACTTTCCTGTTTAACAAATGTTAAATACATAAAAATAAATAAGAATGTTAGAAAAAAATAGAACGAAAAGGTCTGAGATGGTTTATTACAGGGGGATTTTCTGTGGAAAATATTGATGGATAAATTACCAGTAAAAAGTAGGGTGAAGCATAAAGTAATAGATGAAAATGAAGGAGCAACAACAAAACACTATTTTTTTTGGGGCTGTAAAATTAGTGAAATATTTTGAAGAAAGTTTAAACATGCGTATAAATGGGAAATATTCAGAAATATACATTTGGATACAATACTGTATGGAAAGTATGAGGAAAGGAGGAAATGTGAAATATACAAATGGGACAAAATATTCCCCCAGATTCTGCAAGGCCTGCATGGCATGCAGGATTAGTGCAGGAGCTCCAGCAGGCAATATGTCTGCCGTGCAATCCAGGAATAACCTGTAGGGGCGTGTACGAGGGCTCCTGCACTAGTCCTGCATGGACTCAGCCCCTGTATGCAATTACCCCATTTGCAGGAGAAATCCATGCAAGTGCGATGAATTTGCGATCCAGGAAGCTGGAAACCGGCCGTGCAGGACTAGTGTAATCTGCAGAAATGTACTCCACCAGTAATGAAGTACATTTCTGCAAATTCCAAAACGGAGCCATGACAGCTCCAAATAAAGGGTGCATATCATTTAGAAAGCATGCCAATGGCCAACTATAAGGCCATTGGCATGGAAAACAGTTGAAAAAAAAAATCAACTTTTACTTTTTTTAATCAATCTCGGCTGTTTAAGCACAGGGTAGTGGCGTGCAAATGGGATTGAGGGGAAAATAAGAAAATAAACCTAAAATAAGCATTCTAACTAAAATCACTATTCTGCCATTATTGTCAATGGCCGGCAGAAGACAACATGGTCAGTGAATAGTGGTTGCTAAGGGGGGAGGCTCAGTGTGAGACATGTAACTATGCATTAGCAGGCTATCCAATGCAAATGAGGGGAATGATAGGGAATCCCAGATTTCGGCTGTTTAAGCACAGGGTAGTGGCGTGCAAATGGGATTGAGGGGAAAATAAGAAAATAAACCTAAAATAAGCATTCTAACTAAAATCACTATTCTGCCATTATTGTCAATGGCCGGCAGAAGACAACATGGTCAGTGAATAGTAGTTGCTAAGGGGGGAGGCTCAGTGTGAGACATGTAACTATGCATTAGCAGGCTATCCAATGCAAATGAGGGGAATGATAGGGAATCCCAGATTTCCCCTGCATGCTAGTCAGCACCCAACAGTGTAAGAGCAGGAATAGCTTGGTGCAAGCCTAGGAGTTAGCTGACATCATAGGGGGGTGTGTCAGGCATACTGTAAGCGGATTGGAGCCCTGTGGCTCAGGTTTGCTACTAGCTTAGCACAGCTAGGCAAGGGTGTGTGTCTGAGGCTGCCTAGCACTCTTTACATTGCCTAAGCGGGTGTGTGCACCACGCACTGGGTTTTAAAGAAAAAAAAAAGTAAACCAGGAAATAGCAGCTCTGTGCACATTTGAGCACTGTGTTTGTGCAGTGCGCCCCTGGGCTTAAACAGGAAGGCAATGGGAAGGGAAAATAACAGTAGGAAGGTAATCTAGGCGAACTAGCATAGCTGGCAGGTGAAATGTATCAGAATCAGCCAATTACACAGGCAGAAGACCAGCCCAGCCCAGAACACTACTATAAACTATGCAAACACCTTCCCCTCTGTTTTTTCCCATACTCGACATCACTGGTGTATACAAGCGGGGAACGTTTAACAAACAAAACAAGAAAATTATAGGGGCTGCAGCAGGCCTCATACAAAAACATGTGGAAGAGGCTGAGGGTGGTGAGGATGTGAATGCTGTCGACCCACCCACAGTGAGGAGACTGAGAAGAGTGTACAGACCCAGGGTAACCTACCAGGGGCTACATGAGCTGTAGACAGTGGAGTGCTATAGGGTGGACAGGGACCTCCTACAGCAAATTGTTGAGCTGTGCCGGCCACGCCTGACACACCGAATTGACAGAGGGGGACCCATCCTAGTGGATACCAAGGTATGTGTAGGCCTAGGAATACGAGCCACAGGTACCTCCCAAAGCTCAATTGGGGATATCATGGGGATCTCACAGGCATCAGCATCCAGATTATTCCACCAGTTCCTTCATGCCATGTCAGCACATCCCAGTTAGCATGTATATTTCCTCAACACCTGTGAGGTATTGGCCAGCAATATGCATCTCTTCCACCAAATAGCAGAATACCTTGAGGTAGTGGGTGCTATAGACTGCATGCACATATGCATCAAAGCACCAGCCGCTAATCAGGGTAGGGTCTACATCAACCACCGGGGCCTCCCCTCCATCAACTGCCAGGTTGTGTGTGAGGCCCAGGGCATTATAATGAATGTGTGTGCTGGCTGCCCTGGAAGCTATCACGATTCCCACATCTGACATATGATGCAGCTCTACCAGAGATTTGCCAGTGGGGACATCCCTTACGGTTACCTAGTGGGGGATGCTGGTTACACATTGGAGCTGTGGCTGATGACACCCATCAGAAATGCACACACACCCAAACAAGAACGCCATAATGAGGCACATGCACAGACCAGACTTATAATAGAGCGTGTGTTTTGGATGCTAAAGTCATGGTTCTGGTGCCTGGACACATCCAGTGGAGCCTTGCAGTACTCACCAGCTTCATGTACTCATATTGTTATGGTATGTGCCATGCTACACAATATGATCCTGCGGAAACAGCTGCAGCAGGAACAGCAAGGGGCAGGGCCACACAGCCCCCACCAATGCCAAGGCCTGCACAGGCACAGAGTGACTCGGAGGAGGAACAACCTGAGCCTGCCCCAGTAGGCAGATGGAGGCGTGCCCAGTATGCCCTGGCCTTGGCAAAGAAGCAATGCATAGCACATACACTGCAAGGTAGGGACCCAAGGAATTACACCTCTCTCTGACTCGCACATACAGTAAAAAGGATGCCAAACATGACACTACCTGTGCTCAACCATATATAAGGAGTGTACTATGTGCATCCGACATAGGCAACCCTCCAGCATCACCCTCAATACTGGCACACCCACAAGGTAAGTCAATCAACCTACCAATTGCCGAATGGAGTAGAATGTGTCATTACCTGTATCTATGGTATGAATGTGAGCATGCAAGGGAATCGGGTGGCTGATTGGTATGCCAGCAGATAGCAGACACCCATAGTGGCACCATGACATCTGTAACAAGTACTGGAGTCACCACAGTAGCCAGTACTAGACAGGGTGACAAAACCCACTGCAGAAAATGTGCTGGGTGACATGTGTGTCCATATGACTCACACATGCTAGTCAGGGAGGTTCACATACCCAACAACAGTCTCAGCCAGTAGGACAGGTGTAAACAAAAACAAACAGAGGCTGTGCTATGACCTCCGAATGATGTCTGTGGGTAACCTCCCTCAAACCTACACAGACAGACTACAGCAGGTCAGACAGTGGGATGTTAGTTTTGACGGGTAGGAAGTCAGACACTAATATGTAGGTCAACCAAAGCTAAGACCTGTAGTACACTGATATGACTCTAGTCAGCATGATATGTTAGAATACAGAATGAAATGTAGTACCTGACATACCAGTACAGTCATAGCAAATGTGTACAAGTGCCAGGTGTGCCCCCCCCCATCCTATGTAGACATATAGAAACAGTAAGGTGTGTCCCCCCATTCATGTGTAGAAATGTAGAAACAGTCAGGTGTGTCCTCCCACAATCTTATGTAGAAATGTAGTAACAGTCAGGTGTGCCCCCCACTCCTATGTAGACATGTAGAAACAGTCATGTGTGCCCCTTCCCCCACTCCAGTGTAGAAATGTAGTAATTGTCAGATGTGACCCCCCAATCCTGTGTAAAAATGTAGTAACATGTATGAGTAGGTATAATACGAGTGGAGCACAGATGCCCAGAGGTGGCCAAGGTAGCAGGATAGGTTGTAGCATTTGCACAATATGCAGGTCTGTGTGTGTTAGGATGGTGTGTGTTTCATGTTGTGTGAGAGTGGTCAGTATGTATGCATGTTGAGGTAAGACCTGGTGGCCATTGCCCACTACTGCTGATGACAGGGATAAGCCCTCACAACTGCAGTGCCAAAGACAATCCCCACCAGTATAACACATGCTAGCAGTAAGCCATTGTAAATGTATGGTGGGAATATGTGTCACCATCTGAAAGACTGACAGGACATGGCTGTTGGGATAGATATACAAGCAGTACACAGTGGAAAGTACCCCAGACATACAGTATATATTATGTCACTGTGAAATGGAGACACCCTTGGAATTGTACATACAGGTATGCATCGCAGTAACTGATCCTGTATGTACTTGTAGGGGATACCAGTGATGTCTGCCCGAACACTTGCAGATCACAAAGGAGGTAGGACTGATGTATTGGGGAACAGCTGATGTACCTGCACATGCCAGCATAACTGGAATGCCCCATGCATGTCTGTGTGTCAGATGCAAGTAGTGTCCATAACACACATGCACCCAGCTCATGCAAACACCACCCACAGGTACCTCTCTGGTCATATCCCTGCTGTGGGGAATGGGTACAGTATGACCCCACCTGTATATGGCAATAGAGGAAGAAGGCAGCATGCAGTGCAGGTGTTCCATGCAGGTGTGTCCCTAGCTGTAGGTAGCACCCTGCCAGCATCCACACCACTTGATCAAGACTGATAGAAGGTATTGGCATGAGCACCTCTCACACCTACTCTGTCACCCCAGGGGAATATACTGTATGTTGGTCTGAGACTGTAGGACTGACAGAATGCAATGGCCTGCCACATCTGGCCCGCAGCAACACCTAATGCCCCACAGGCCTCTGCCAAAGGCCTGTGTCTCACATGTACTGACAATGCATCTTATGTCATGGACACCCAAATAACAACATAACACACTCCACATAAACCATATGCAAGGCCATGTGGACAAACCACAGTAACATGTCCACCATGTCCCACTGCATGAACTGTGGACTAACACTAACACACACCTGTGATGGGATGATACCCTTAGGGAAGGTATCAGAAAATGTATGCATAATGTATGGAAGAGGTTAGAATGATGGCAGTGGGTGGGAGTATGGACAGCATGGAATGTGTAGGGTCTGACATCAAGCTGTGTGCACACACTATCCCTGGCTGCAAACATATAAATGGGTGGCTACACACCTGCCCATACACCACAATAGGAGTAATGTCCTGACCCATGGCCCTTGCCTCTGGGTAACCTGTGTGACTCTATACAGCTGTGAGGCATTGCCACAGCAAGATAAGCCCATACTGTCATGTCGATGGGTGTACAAGTATGCTGCCAGCACTGTACCAAGGTGCTGAACCGGATACACAGACCCAGCAGCAAGTGTCTGCAGCTCCCCCTCTAGAATGGCATAACTTACCATGAATATGTAGCTGTCTGCCCACAATACTGGAGACAGCTACAGTCACCCTTGTCCCCCAAGACATCACTGTGAACAAGATTGTCCACCTGACAGTACATGAGGACAGAAAACATCACTGTGTATAACAGTACACATGTCTGAATATCTCTGCTAACAGCAGTACCATGCAGCTGAAGCAGCACAGACACAATCACCTACAGTACACACTATCCCCTGCACAGTTTGTCCCCGTATTGCCAAATGATTGATGGATACCCTGCAGAAAGAGTTTGCTACCTGTAGGTGTACAACACAAGGTCTGCACTGGAGTACAAACTACCTGAAATCAATCCACACATTCAATACAGAAGGGCATACTGGGCATGCTCACACACTTAGAGAAATGAAGGCAATGTCAGACAACAACATACTGAAAGGTCATACTGGGCATGCTCACACACTTAAACAAATGAAGCCCATGTCTGGAAACAACAGTGGACCAGACATATCTCACAGTTGCAGATGTTAATGCAGACACTCCTCAGTATGCAACACTCATGCTTTGCACACACAGTGGATAGGAATACAGGCATATATCCAAGGGCAACACACTATTATAAGCCAAAAGTAGACATACATAGATGTGTGGAAGCGAGTGACTATGACAAGGAGCCATCCATAATGAGGCCTGTCCCACCCAGCACACAGCCAAATGGCTACAACCACATGAGGTTCAGGTGTCACTCACTGTAGACATTAACCACCAGTATCTGTCAGCATTATGGACTATGTGGTGCAAGTGCTAGCTGTGCAACATGACTGTACAAGAAAGTAGTCATCTAGCAGCTGTATACACGTACCTGTGGAATATAACCCTGCATGTGCCCGCATGTGGTGTGTCAACCTGTAGATGAATGGGTTATGGCCCATGCACACTGCACACACACTGCCCTCCCATAGCCCTACTATGACAAGCCTGTTGAGGTCATCCACTTTGAAATACACCCTTGGGAAAGATGTAGCCCAGTAATCTCTGTGGCGTATCCCATAACTGCTGTAGTGTGATAAACTAGTTAGGTATGAGTTCTAATCCCAGACATGGCAATTGTGTGGTGTGTATGTGTGTCTCTGTCTGTGTAGAGAGCAATGCATTTTAGGCTAGTCACACTCACTACAATTCAAATGCCCTACTTTGGCAAGGCTGCTGATGTTATACACTGTGAAATACACCTTTTGGAAAGCTGTAGTCCAATAATCTCTGTGGCATGTCCTCTAACTGTGTATTGCTGTAGTGTGATAAACTAGTTAGGTAGGAATTCTAATCCCATACATAGCACTTGTGTATGTGTGTCTCTGTCAGTGGAGAGAGCAATGCTTTTTAGGCTAGTCACACTCACTACAATTCAAATGCCCTACTTTGGCAAGGCTGCTGATGTCATACACTGTGAAATACACCTTTCGGAAAGGTGTAGCCCAGTAATCTCCATGGCGCATCCTATAATTGTATACTGCTGTAGTGTGATAGACTAGTTAGGTAGGAAGTCTAATTCCAGACATGGCAACTGTGTGTGTGTGTCTCTGTCTGTGTAGAGAGCAATGCTTTTTAGGCTAGTCACACTCACTACAATTCAAATGCCCTACTTTGGCAAGGCTGCTGATGTCATACACTGTGAAATGCACCTTTCGGAAAGCTGTAGCCCAGTAATCTCTGTGGCGTGTCCTATAACTGCATAGTGCTGTAGTGTAGTAAACTAGTTAGGTAGGAGCTCTAATCCGAGACATGACAGGTGCCTGTGTGTGTGTCTGTGTTTGTCATTCGTATCCTGTTAGGAGGTGGATGTGAGTGTGTAACAACTGGACTCAATGTGGAGTGGGTTTTGCAAAGTTCTTATATGTTGGCCCTAGTATACATCACAATGTCCACCATACTGGGATAACAGATGTGAAATAGCCAAGAGGCTAGGGTGCAAATCCATACCCCTACATGTGACATCATGGCCAGGCAAACAAAGTTAGCAACCCTTGTATTACCCAGAGAACACTCTCAACCCAGGTCTCACACACACACACACACACACACACACACACACACACACACACACACACACACACACACACACACACACACTTGCCTAGGCAACAGCTGCTATGTTGGTAGTACCCTGCATATTGCCCACTGATAGTAACCTGTGATTGCAGTGGGCTACAGAGGGCATGGCACTCTGTCCATCAGTCCAATAGGCACTTACATGCCGACAGTACACCTTCCCTATGTCCCCCACTGGACACCTGAAATACCTGTGGTGCCATCAAATGTGAACCACAAAGGATATACCATGCCTGAAAGACATGACCTGTATGGACAGATGTCACTGACACCAGGGAATACTGATATCATGCTATCAATGTAGGTGCAGGGTCAACCTGCTGTCCATTAACAGTTCCCGTCACATGAGGCCAGGACTGGCACATATGATGATAACAAACTGTGTACACAACATGGGACAGACACCCCAGGTACAGTTCCACATGTCACTGTACATCCATGTGGGAGTTGTGCACATCCCAGACACTGTCCATGTCATGGACTAAGGAACACATACATGGCAAGCAATGCACAGCATTGGCCACATGCAATAGTTACCCAGGTGACTGGATGGTGAATACAATACCCACCTGTGTGGGCAAATCCAGACACTACACCCCAGCGTCATGCTGCAGACCATTGTCATGTGGCCTGATGCCAAGGTATACCCATCACCTAGCCTTGTATAGCCATCTGGCACAGTTGACCACTACACACATGTGAAGCAATGTATCCATGCATGTCAGTACTGGCACCCTGTGTCTGTGCGTGTGTGTTGTACCATGCCTATGACCACATTCACACTCACTAAAACCCCCATTGGCATATTGAAGCATGCTATCTGATGTCAGTCACCTCCACATACCCTTTGCCCATATAACCTCCATATGACCCCTGTGGTGCATTTGATACCTACACAGTACTGTGTCGTGGCAATCTCACTAGTGATGAGTTGTATTCCTGGCCCTGCCAAGTGTGTCAATATGTGTGTGTCCCTGTGAGAGTGTGGCTGTGTTGACACTGACACCTGTTCATGGCGACAGCTACGTGTACTACACCTACCATATAGCTGCCATATCACTGTTGCAGATGTCATTCACCATCACATATAAGTTTGGAGAGCTCCTCAACATGTAACCTATGTGGCGCATCTAATAACTGCATAGACATGTGATAGCACTACATAGTCATCAGAGGTTTGATACCCTGTACTGGTAGGTGTGTGACACAAACATGCTTATGTTCTACTCTCCCACTCCTCCCTGACTTATCTTTGCCTCTGTCTGCTTCTCTCACAACCACTCTGGTGGATGTGGAGACTTACATCTGCTTTGCTTAGGCAGTAGCATGTGTATTCTAAGTGATGCTCATGTTCAGCTGATGGCCTCTGCACGAATTGCAGTCCTCCTGTAGCTGATTGCATGTGGAACAGCTGTGGCAACATTCCCATAGCCAATTGCATGGTAGCACACTACAATATCTAGGAACATCATGTTGGTGTTGGGCCTTTTCATTCACTGTGAGCAGGAATGCGATCTGTTGTTTGGTAAACAGCATCACAGATGGATTGGGGATTTACCTGTAACAACATACACTGTGGAAACAGGCCAACACATAGGAGGGGGATGTGCCTGACCTGACTACAGACTGTAACTGCTGCTATACTGCATTTGGAGTAATGTTGGTTTAACAGGATGTGTGTGGATATGGCGGTCCTACATGTTTTAAAACTTGTCATGTCAGTGCAATGTTTATGAGGAAACCCCCATCTGGAGGGTCATCTGCAGACTGGGCAGTGTGTGGTGCCTTTTATTTCATGTGTTACCCACAGAGCACCTATCTGTGAACTGAAGAAGGTAGTATGAGGATTGCAGTCTGTAGATGGTGACAGATGTGAGAGTTACTGACTTCATATCCCTCATAGGACATATGTTGCAACAAACCCTGTTACAACAGTAAATGTATGAGGTTATCACAGCAACATGTCAATACTGGCCCTGTGTTTGTGCCTTCAGCCACAACTCTGTCACCCTTATAGGTTCATAGGTTCATAGATTAGTACTAAGCTAACTGCCCTTGCGAGTCATTTTAAGTCTAGCCAATTATCCCTTGTGAGACTCAAACCCTACACCTTCTGTTTGTAAGGCAAATACCTTAACCATTAGACCACCCTCCCAACCCTTTGTACATATGTCATGCAGTAAGAGGTGCATATGTGCTGTAGACCATATTTAGTGAGATCATATCTGATAACAAGCCAGTGAGATATCAGATTCCTACACATGTTATGTATAGTAGGGGTTATATTTGATGACATAACATGGACATTCTGTGGTTGTGTGTACAGTACTGAGGTCTGTGTACTTATGGTAATTGTCAACAGTGTGTGTATTGTTAATATGTACCCTGGCCTGTGTACAGACTGTGGTAGCTGTCATTGTTCTTGGTCCTGGTCTATCTGATGTTACATGCTGCTCCACTGTATGTTACCCTATCAGCCTACATGTTTGTAGGGCCAAACACATACATGTCCCATACCACAGACAGGCATCGGACCACACTGTGTAGCGAGCCAGTCTACATGGCTGTTAACATCCACATTGTCAGGCTTGGTCCACATGTCTTGCACTAAGGGGTTCTGTGTATACCTCTAGACTGTCCAGGGTGTGTCGGACTGTCCACATATATTGGGCAATATCTCTGCTGTAGTCCAGAGGAGCATTACTGTGCTAGCAGTGGTGCTGTACTATGATGTCCTTAGGATGTTTGTTAATAGCCAATGGCACACATGTTAAAAGCAGATGTGACCTCCCACACGCACCATGTCTGTGAGGACAATCACTATTACAGTAGCAATGATCTACAAATATACCTGCAATACATACCTGACATCCCCTTGCACTATGAAGTTGGGACTATAGGGGCTGAGGTAGGGCTCCACGCCATTATTCAGGACATATGGTGAGCATATATGTATATATAATTCTCCAGATATCTATATAGATATATACACATATACATATCGACATACATAGATGGATATGTATATGTACATAGATATACATATAAACACTCAGATATATACATATACAGAGCAATATATGTCTACACATACACAGATAGAGATGCATATGCACATATATGTATGGATATCTACATATATAGTGACAGTAGTAGGTATATCAGAATAGATATGTATGCACATATATTTATAGATATCTACATATATACCAACATAACTAGGCATATATGTACACATAGGATGTGCATACATATATAGCTATATATACATATATCTATATATACATACATATATGTATATCTATGATATATCTACAAAGAGATGTACACATGGCCATATATATGTTGCACTATACAGATGTGTATGCAGACATATGTATGGATATACATGTGTATGTACATGTAGACATATATAGACCTATTATATGTATACAACCATATTCCTGTCATGAGTAAACTTCACGGTTGTGTATATCCTCCCAGATGTATCTCACCGTATGTATCTGCTATGTGAACATTATGATAAAACAACATATGTGATGCAACAGTCATATTAATAACAAGGACTACACAATTTAGGAACTAAAGACAATTGTTCAGTACTACTCAATATGTGTATTGCCAGCTATATTGGTAAAACAACAGCTGTCTTCACAGTGGTCATAGTGTAGTGGTTAAGTGTTGTGACTTCAGTGTACAAGGTCCTGGGTTCAAAACCTGCAAGGGCTGTTCATTTTGTTGCTGGGCGGAACAAGGGCCATCAGATACAGAGTGGTTAAGGTAGTTTTGAGCAGCTTTAAGTGTGTTTGCGTGGGTTTGTGCATAGCTGAGCTATGGGTAAATGTACGGGCACTTACACAATGTAGGCTTCGCTTACCAGTGTGGAAATCAGCTCAGCTGTTATATTGCACCAGTGTTGATTCTTGCTAAGCATGGCTTAGCCCTGGTAACCAGGTTACACCACCCAGTCTGATAATTTGTAATAAGTGTATGTAATGCCATGTACAATACATGCGCCTATGTGCTGTCATTACAGTAGCAAGGGGAGTGAGTGTCATGTGTGGGGTGTCATGTGTGGGACACAGGCATATATGAGGCCTGTACAGCACTGTTATCCATGTGAATGTGTTACATGCAGGTATAGTAGCCCAGGGTACGTGCTGTCACACTGGCATGTAGTGTATCACGGCAGTACTACTGTTGACAGTGCTAACCCAGGCAGAGTGCTAAATGTAGCACTGACAATAGGCACACCTGCAGTCATAGCTGGACACTGAGGCCTCCTTGTTGTATCCCTGGTGTGTGAGCTGTGTCACAGTATATATCCCTTACTGGGTAATGATCCGTCATGTGGAATGTAACTGTAGACTACTGTCTGTACAGCACATGTTAGTGAGGGCTTCCAACATGTAATTATGGCATACATATTGTTGTCAGGCGTCTGTCTGTCAACACACTCATGCTACTGCATAGCTACTTGCCCAGCTGATGACTGTCAGTCCCTGTACAGATGTGCAGATGGCAGATATCCAGCTGGGATATGTACAGGCAACCTAAGCTTGATTGACACTGACATGTCTGCCCAGCTGTGTAAGAACTGGCAAATATAGGAGATGTCACCCTGTACACACCACATGCCACTGGTACCTCCACTACACTACTACAGTCAACAGACCATGCTTGGGTATAGGTCTGCATCATAGACACTATCCAAGTGTTGTAATTCATGTTGCATACATGTCAACTTGATCACCTCAGTGGCCATGTGCAGGAGGCACCTGGAGGATAGGCTGATGCATGTCATTCTCACCCTGAGGGTCACCACAGTAGTGTCGGTTGATAGATTGCCTGCTGCCACCTAGCAGGTGGCAGGATACCACTGTACACACAACCCCTACACAACCCATCTCTCCTTGGACAATAGCTAGGTACACAGCTATGACTACCTGCAGTAATGCACCCCTGTACTGACATATGTGTATGTGTGCATGACTGAGTATAGCAGTGTCTGTGTGTTAGCACACCTGTACTTGGGAATTCCATGAGGGCCTTCACAACCAATGTAACACCCATTGCCATAGTCAGTTGTGGCTGCTGCTGTATGGGACATTACATGTACCCTTTTAAGCTCCCCCCATACCTGCTACATGAGCCTTGCAGTACCAGCACAACAGTGTTTTACAAATGGGTTGATAGGTATGGGATACCCATTGTGTTCTGGCATGTGTGTGTAGTTGTGCATGTCCGTATATCTGTAGGGTACAGCATTCCAAGGCCACATACTCCTATTACAATAACCATTGCCACACAGTAGTATAGATAGTGTTGTTGCTGCCCATATGTGAGGCATGACAATGAAACACCCTACTATGCATGTGGCATGTACATTAGATGCATATCCCTGTAGTACCACTGTTGTGGTGTACTATGAGTTGCATCGCAGTAGTGGTCAATGTGTGATGGTGGGTATGGCAGAGTGTCATCATGGGTTTCAGGGAGTATAATATCCACTGGGGGATGTGGGTGCTGTGTACACTGTCATTACACCAAGATACACCCGGTATATGTCCCATGTACCACGTTATGGTTACTACTGTCACCATCAACCATATAGGTAACTGATACCACAATCCAAGTCAGTTATGCATGTGCTCTGTGCAGCCTACCTGTAACACATTGGACACACGGTCAAGTTAGTTAGCGATAGGCCCTGGTATTTAGGATTTGTGTCTGGCTGTTATGTGTCTGTTAATGTGTATATGACAGTATGTCACACTACATATTGTCCATATACACCCATTATCCCCCATTAGCATACTGTACATGTCTGGGGATGTTCTGCATGTAACATGTAACCTGGGACACAGTTCACCCTAAATGCTGTGTGGTATGTGCAATGTAAGCCATACACTTCAGTATCACTACATAGCTAGGTAGGGGTAGTCCAAGTGTTGCCAAGTAACAGTGTGCATGTATGTGGATGGGTCTACATCAGGTTGCAGGGAATACACACCTCAGTGGGTCACCTGTCCATGTGGCACAGGCAATAACCATTTTAGTAACCTGTGACATGTGTTCAACTGTACCCCAGATATGTCACAGCTATGGTGTCACCACAGTGCCATACCCCATTGTGGAATATGACTGCAGACCATCCTCGTGCTGACACATGTACACCTACAACACAAATGGATAACATTATAGGGACCGCAATCAACCAGTGTTACTAACAGCTATAAGGCATCATTGCTGGACAGCTACACTACCTGCCATATATGCATTACACGTTCCTCCCTACAACATGTTACACTGCAGTACTATGGTACACGGCACAGGTATCATCATATGCACAGGTTGTGGTATTGGTTTGCCAGAGGCCAAGGTTGGGCCATACATTTGACACCATGTGTGTGGTTGAGGGGTGTACTGTGGTGAGCTGGGTGTGGTGATGTGGTTTGTGTAGGTATGGGGTTGCCCTAGGTGTGTTTGCATAGTGTGTGGGTATGCATGCACACAGTTCTGCCATGTGGCTGCCCTACACAGGTGTTTATAGACAGTTTCAGACCATGCCTGGCAGGGTGTGCAGTTCACTGCCTCTGGCCATGGACATATGGACTGTGCCTGCTAGGGGTTTCATGGGCACATCCAGGTATGGGCCTCGATGTGCTACTCTCACCTGACGATGACAAAGGTCCGCTGGTCCCAGGTCCCTCCTGGTACTGGCTAGGACCACGTGCTCATGGCCTGCTGTGGTGTGCTATGGACAACCCCCCCACAGTGCCGGGGCTGGTACTGCCACAATGGGAGCCCTTTGGTGTGCTAGCACATCCACGTTGACTACCAGCTATTGGCATTGCTGGCCTACTTCCACGCGACCGTCTCCGCACTCCCACCACACGTTCAAGCACAGACAGACCATGGTTGATGAGGGCCATCATCTCATCAGAACATCTATCCATGAACTCAGTTAATCCATGGATGGCACCAGCCAGTTCACAGGTGTCATTTGCAGATATGAGAGCAGCCCTCTGCAGCCTCAGGCCCTGTCTGTGGTAACGTTCTATACATGCCTGCGTCAACATGACAGCCTGAAACATGCACCTGCTGGTACCAGCTATGTCGCCTCTGCCAGGAGCATGATGTCCAGCTGCCCTACCACGGGCACCCTGGGACATCTGCCTATTTGGTGCCCTGCTTGACATCTGGCTATGCCTGCTGTGACCAGACACAGTAGGCATGATTACCACACTTTCCTGTGCACTGCCACTGAAATCCAGCTATCCGTCCACTATGGCTACTGGTGATGGGGTGTCTATAAGCACTGAAACCGTGTGCAGGGCTGGGATGGCTAAAAGGGGGATGTCAAATGTTGGAGCAGTGTCGGCCCCTGACAACCCCACCTGTGTCTCAACAGTACTATCATCATCTTCCATGTCTGTATGGACACCAACATCAGATTGTATGCAGGAGGGACCCTGACCCACCTCGCCACCTGTGGGGGAAAACAATAAACACACTTTAAAAACCTGTACAGCATTGCCTAACAGTACACACACACACACACACACACACACACACACACACACACACACACACACACACACACACACCTCCGTAATACCTACCTGTCCATGGCTTTACAGACAGTCCCACATATATGTCCATGTGGTACCCCATCCTGCATCATACTTGTTAACATACACACATTGATACCACTCAGTAACATATCAGTGCTCTAAATGCTTACACAAGCGGTCACAGTGCAAGGCCTTTTGCTACTTTACCTGCCTGAACTGTGTGCAGTGGTTTTACATGTCCTCACTGCTGTCATTCGGTATGCACCCTTTGTATGTCTGGACATCATGAGCATGGCCCTAATATGTGTGGGCTACTATGTTCTATCTATAATATCACGCACTGGTGTGTCATGTGTATGTAATGCTCAGTATATGCCAGATATGCTGCTCCTTCAGCCTATCACGTGACACCTGTAATATTTGGATATACTCCCTGGTGTTGACTAGTACTTCTGGTGCATCTGTAGTGCTGCATACGTGGGTTGTAGATGACCTCTCTGCTGAATGCAATATTAAGGGTGTACCTTGTGTCTACTTTCCCTCTGGATGCCTGTTTTTTGCTACAGACCATATTATACTATAAGCTGTCCTGTGATTGCACACATGAACGGTATTCCTGGTGTGTAATGTGGCAGTCCATGTCATGTAATGCATGATTCCAGAGGGCGGTACTGCTGTATGAACATCCCACAATCACACATGTGCATACATGGCCAGCCACACAAACACACACACATGCACACAAGCATCCTACATGCATCAACCTCCCTCCCTCCACTTCACCAGAGTGACCCTACAGACAAACTGACTATCCACCAGGATGCACGCACACACACACATACAGGTGAGGTTGCACAATGAAAGTATACAAAGTTCTCCTATTACCCCTCTATCAACATGCATAAATAACATACCCAACATACTAGTAATAGAAAATAACCTGTCAACATGCATAAATAACATACCCAACATACTAGTAATAGAAAATAACATACCCAACATACTAGTAATAGGTGACTCTATAGTCAAGCACACTGACATCCCACTCACTCGGCTGAATAAGGAGAAGGTTATTGTTAGCTGCCTGTTGGATGCCAGGATCCACCACATAACACAAGCACTCAGGTCACTCCAGAACAAGTACATATATGACTCTGTCATTGTCCATGTTGGTGTGAATGACCTGAGCCATACTTCCCTGGACTACATGAAAAGAGACATGGAAGAGCTCTCTAATCACATAGCCCAGGCCGGTATGACTCTGACTCTGAGAAGCATCCTGCCCTCACCAAGAATGATACCACGGTATAAAGAAAAAAATATCAATTTCAACAATTGGCTAAGTTTCTGGTGTCATTCAAAGGGGATCCAGTGTCTGTCTACCTGGGATGACATGCTCGACAAGCCATGCTGCTTCACTAGAGATGGCTTGCACCTGTCACCCTTAGGCTTTTGAATGCTGACCAAGGTTCTTGCCACCCCCATAGTGCCTTTGTTAGGCAAGGCTCAAAAGACAAACCCACCATCGTAAATAGCACAAGTAACAAAACACTGAGGGTAATGCTACTCAATGCCAGAAGTCTAAACCTCAAAATGCACGCACTCTAGGCACTCCTCAGTATGGAGAAAATCGATATATATATACAGTAACAGAAACTTGGTTTAAGGCTCCAGAGAGCAGCCCAGCGCTACCAGTTTTCAACCTATACCATACATTTTGGCCTCAGAACCCAGACTGAAATAAAAAAGGTAGGGGCGTATCCATATTTGTCAAGGATACCCACACCTCCAGGTTAGTGGCACAACACAATGCTTCAGAGATCATCCACGTGCAACTAACAATGGGCAAAACTGCAATTCAAATTGTAGCTTGCTACAGATCACCCACCGTGTCCCAAGACCCCCATTCCGCATTTCTGGAAACACTGGGAAACATACAGGTCCTACCAAACACCCTAATATTGGGTGATTTCAATTACCCAAACATTAACTGAGAGAACTACTCAAGTACTATCTCCCTTGCCCAACATTTCCTAGAATTTATAAACTCAAACACCCTGGATCAACTGGTCAACACTCCCACCAGAGGTGACAACATATTGGACCTGGTCATCACCAACATGGGCGGCTGGTGTTCTACACCAGAAGTCAATCCCTCGCTGGTTAGATCTGACTATAAACAAATCTCTTTGGATATCCACATTCCGCCCCCACCCCTGGACAAGGAAACCACCGTGAAAAACTTTTCAAAAGCAAACTTCACATTACTTAAGACCGAGGTGGAAAGCTTCAAAGCCCCCATGCTAAAGGATGTCCAAACTGCAAAATCCTTTATTAATGCATTCTACGAGCACCTACAAGAATGCATGGATCGTGCTATCCCAAGAAAAACCAAAACTCACTCCTCCAAGAAAAGGAAACCAGTCTGGTGGACTCCTGCCATAAACAAGCTATACAATAGAAGGAGGAAACTAGTACAGAAAAGGGAAGACATCTCTGATCAGTATCAGCAAGAAACTACGATCCCTCATAAAATCATCCAAGGTGAGCTTCAAAAGAAAAATTGCCAAGGACTCCAAAGATAACCACAAGGCATTCTTTAGCTATGTCAAGACTCTAAGTGGCAATACTCAGATCTGCTCAGAGTTAGTGCAGAATGGCACAAAATACACTGAACCGACGGATATCGCCAACATCTTGGCAGACAGGTTCAGTGCAAACTTCACCCCCCTCTCATCCCCAAGAGGGCCCATAACCACACCAGAAGAATGTAGAGCCCCTGAAATCGCAGACACTCAGGTTAAAACAGCTCTCTCCAAAGCCAAAAACACAGCATCAATGGGACTGGATGGTGTCCCAGGCTGCGTCCTACATGAGCTCAAAGATGAACTATCCTCTCACCTAAACACACTGTTCAAACTCAGCCTCTCCACAGGCTATGTACCCATAGAATGGCACACAGCAATGGTTATTCTGCTCCACAAAGGTGGAGCCACAACAGACCCTGGGAACTATCGCCCTATAAGCCTGACTAGCTTGGTCTGCAAGGCTATGGAGTGCATCATCATGGAACTCATTAACAGAGACAATGGGAACATCCAAACACTGGACCCTACCCATTTCAGCTTTGTTAAAGGCTTATTATGCCTCCTAAACCTAGTGGACTTCTTTGAAACAGTTAACAAGGCTATAGACGAGGGAAAGGTGGTACACACAGCCTACCTAGACCTTGCAAAGGCCATTCCCCATTCTGGTATTATAGACAAGCTCACCAGCCTGAACATAAACCCCTACGTCACAAGATGGGTTGCCAACTGGCTCATGGACAGAAACCACATGGTGAGAGCTGTGGGACCTAGGTCCGACTCTAAACCGGTTACAAGTGGCATTCCCCAGAGCTCAGTACTACGAGCCCTCCTGGTTGGCATATACTTCTCAGAGGTACAGGCAAGCACAGGAGGACTATGGCTGATGAAGTTCGCAGACAACTGCAAACTAGGGGCTATAATTGACTCTCCAGCTGACACAGACATCCTCCAAAAGGGTCTCACTGAGACAGATACCTGGTGTCAAAATCATGGCCTCAAGCTAAATGCCAAAAAGTGCATAGTCATCCCCTTTGGAAAAAAAACAAAGTACCCACAAACTACCACATAGGTAGTAGTCCCCTAAATATGGAAGACGTAATAAGGGATCTGGGGACCAAAGTAGATAGTAATCTCTCCTTTGATAATCACATTGCCAAAGTTGTTAGAAAATCCTTCTATGTGGCCCACCTAATCACAAAAGGGTTTGCATCCAGATCAAAAGAGGTCATTATGCCCCTCAACTCATCACTCATCAGACCCATCATAGAGTACAACACCCCATTTGGGATGTACCTTACAAGACACCTGCAACAGCTGGAAAGACCACAGAAGTACCTTACCAAGATGATCACTGGCCTCAAACAATGCCCTATGTAGCTCGACTGAAGAAACTCCAGCTGTACTTGTTTGCATACTGCCTAATTAGAGGTGATCTCTGCCTGACATACAAGGCCATGTCCAACCCAGAATTGATGGACATGCTCCAGCTAAAGAAAACCTTATCCCCTCAAGCACATGCTCTAGGGATCTAAACCTCACCACAACAATAAATAGGACATGTTGGAGGGATAGATTCCTGTCCCAGAGACTTCCCATGCTTTGGAACAAGATTCCAATCCACATTAGGCAGAGCTCCTCATTAACACTCTTCAAGAGAAACCTTGACGAGTGGATGGGAAACAGAAAGTTTACCCCAGGGATCACTTCAGTGGCTCTACCGGACAGAGGCACAGGGAACTAATCTAAGGGGGCGGCGAAAGCCAACACATTCTGGCTAGGCTTATAAATGCCTTTGGGCAGATACTCTAGTACCTACCTATGAACCTATGATACCCGACAGCATGCAGTGCAGCTATAGTCAATTCATGCTGGCAACAGTATACATGTGTGTGATGCATGTGCTGTGTCACTAGTTGAAGCCCCTTCCCCTGGATACCACTGCACCCATGAACACGGTATTTCTGTGCATCTGTTCTGCACCCTGCGATGTACTGTGCACCACACCTCACAGGTATACGGCCCATTGCTGAATGTGTACTACTGTGTCGGTTATATCAGCTTTAATGCTCACAGCCCCTATGTTTTCCAGCAACACATACCTGGTATGATATGTGGATATATGTCATGTGTTAATGCCAAATGTCTGATGCACAGCTCTCAACATCAGCGGACCATGTGTGACCAATCCAATACTCTTACACTGACAACCATCAGAACATACTGTGGCTATGGGGGGTGTACACACCTTTATTGATTTGACACACCCATCCTTGATGTTCCATGGAACCACATCACCGCATATCTTAGCATTACATGAGCCTGATATGTGACATATGTCCTGTACTTTCACATGCAGTGTGTACGGATTGTGTTAGGTGTGCGGCTGCTGACCATGATGCAAACACACCGTATGGGCATATGTATGCACACCCTTATCATGATGGTTTATCGCACCTCTTGTGCGTACTACAGCAGTCACTACTCCTGGCAGGGGTATACCAGCGTGGGCCATCTGCATTTGCCAGTGTATGTTCAGTCTGCCCTACACATGTTCCCCTATTCTGCATGATTGCAAGGTCTACTCATGTGCACATCCCATGGTGTTCACACACTGCCATCACTATTGCTGTGGGGGTAGGGTTATGGCTGCCACAGGTCCTGAACCTGACTATGTGTAGATATAACCATTCCTAACATCCTTAGGATCCCTGCTGCAGTGCACTGGTGTGTCATGCTGACACCCCCGTCCTTCAGCCTTTTTGCATATGCATGACAAGTAAGTCTTACACGTGTCACTTTGCAGTGTCCCATACACTGAACACCGCATGTTACAGCCTAGTCCCAGCTGATAATGGGACTACTGTAATGCCTTATGCCATAGTGTATCTCTGCAGCAGTTGCCATTGTCCTGCAGGTATATACACTGGTGTTGCACTGTATATGGGTGTTGTTCCGAACATGTCCCTACTCTAGGCCATGTCTCCCAACATTATGTTACTCCCTGTGGACACATTCCACAATGACAGGATGTTAGTTATCATGCAGGTGTCTGACATACCCTTCCAATACCCCATCATGGTCACCCTGTGATGCTGTGCATTTCACAGCAACAATACGTGCACATGTACAGCATGCATTCTGGGTAGGTGCGTTAGTTGTGTGCATGGAATATACCATCACCATTACATGCCTGGTGTGTTGGCAAGCATCTACATAAACCATACTCACCAGCTACAGGCTGCTGCCTTGGTGTTATCCTGGAGGGACCTACATAAGAGGGTGAGAGATGCAATGTCAGTGGCCATACCTGTGACAGTGCTACAGGGTGGGTGCAGTATTGCAATACATCAATGGTACATGTCCGCAATACTACCACATCTGGACATCTGTTTATCACTACTATGCAGCTACACAATATATCTATGGCATGTCAGAGATGCATGATCTACCTGTACCGATGCATATGTATACGCAACAGTGGTCTAGTGATGGGCCCTGTGTCCTTACCTGCATGCTGTTCGGCCAGTGTGTGCATGGCACCCACCTCCACAAAGGTGTCCTGTGGTTAGTGGCTGGCCGGATGGGCAGGTGCCACGAGGCTGGCCAGCAGCTCCTCCACATGTGTCAGGGGGGATGGATGGCATGGTTCCCCCCCATGGCAAGGTGATCCCCCCGGACTGCAGCAGCACGCTGATGGGCACTGCATAACAGGTCAGTACAATGATGCCAGACCTGCTCATAACTGCGGTTGTGCAGTCCGACATCATTGACCCTGTGGACTAGGCCGTTCCACATGGTGGTCTGCTCCTGCTGTCATGCATGGCCCTGCCAAACAGTACAGGGTAGTGCTGGATTAAATACGTGATTAGCACTTCATTTTAGGCTGCTGAATATGTTGGCAGACGTGCATGTGACATCTTGGCTGAAAGACATAAAGATGGAAACAGGTCTGAGCAACTCATACAGCAAGGTTACCACAGTTCTTAATACACATCTCTGTCACCCCCCCACCATATCAGCTACAACAAACTGTACACACAACTCATTAAGTATGGTTACAGCTTACCTACCAGTGGGACTGACATTGTATTGTACCACACGTTCTGCTATGTGATTGTAACCATGTTCCCTGTGTGGGCACTATCATTGCTGGCCTGTTATAGACTATTCACCTACATGTCATTGGCCTGTGGTATGGCTGTTTTGTGATTGCTGCACATCTGACATTCTGTGTTATTGGGGATATCTATGCATGCTGTTGGACATGTTCCAGGATTGTGTAGACTATTACAACCAACATATGTTTTATAACAGTGACACAATGACATGTATATGTACTATTGCCCAGCAGAACCACCTCTCCAAACCTATTTGCCCATGTTACCTGGTCACATCACACGTGTGTCCCACCCTGGGGCCTCCTCATGTCCTGGTCCAGCAATACCGTCAGGTGGAACCAATCCAGGGGATGTTGTCCCCCCCCGGGGGCACACAAAGACATGTTCCTGTCCCCTGAGGTCAGGTCCAGGGTCTGTTTCATAACAGGCTCCACAGACACATGTGGGATGTGCTACATCTCTCTGAGGCACCCAGTACACATTCACAGGGCCGACTTGCTCCTCCTGCTCAGCCTCCAGGCCAGGCACCTTCAGGACGTGGAGTACTGTTGTGAGTAGCAGTGGGTGGGAGGCTTGTTCCCATTGTGTCCATGTTGGGGCCCATGGGGTGTCCACATCACAGACCACACACACCATCCAGGATCAAACACTGCCAATCTAAACTGATAAAAAATAGAGGACTGTAAGATGCCACTGAGCAAAATTCTTTATTAAATTGAGTGCTTTCGTCAGCCGTTCACCACTAGACTTCTTCAGAATACATTAACAAGAGACACAATTCCTGGCCAGTTAAATACAAAATATTCCCGTCACATGATGTGATAAAATCATCACATTGGTTAAAACTTCTCTATACAATTTAAAAAACATAAACATCCATATCATGACTGTTTTGACCATTAAATAATTTGTGAACCATAAAATCCTGAAATGAAACACCATCCAGGGTGTTTACCTACCACATGTGTCACATACCACCCCTGTAGACTGTCCTCTATATCTGCCAACCCTGACCACCTCCACAACATTACCTGCCATACTTCCCCATATTCCCATTCCATACTTCACAGACGAGGGCAATGCGGTCCCAGCAAGGGGTTAACATGTGACATACCCATCCATGTTGCACACACTGCCAGCTGTAAATATCTGTGTATTGCTATGTGTGCTGTTTCCTCGCACATAGCATGCATCACTGTGGTAGTAATATAGGGGACATGTATTTACATACATATATGTTTGTGTGTGTGTTTGCATATATGTAGATGTGCATATAGGTATATATCTATATGTATGTGGAGATATATGTGATGTATATATGTGCTCATATATATGTCTACACATGGGTATCTGTATATTTGTGGACATACATGTTGATATATATATATATATATATATATATATATATATATATATATATATATATATATGTTCATGTATTATATATGTGTACTTATGTACACATATGCATACCTATATGTGGAGTACATTCAGACATCAGGTCTACAAACCCACAACACTCTCCTGCACAGCTGCGCTGTTATGCCTTGCTACAACGCAGACAGGTGCACATATGGACACAGCCTGACATTAGGGGGGTATATATACGACCAGATTGCAGGTAACCCTATTACACACCCATGGCATTCTTGCATGCTACATCACAGATTAGCCTGAGTATCCTGCAATGAGGTGGGCTGTGGATCCCACGTGTCCATCATAATGGCATTACTTCCACTACCAGCTATTGGCCATGTAATATACATATGTCCCATTACACAACACATACTATGATGGCTTACATCTTGTCAGTCAATGCTGATCTGCACAGTTGATGGCTATAGCCCACTACCCACAGGCACAGACACTATTGTCCATAGCAGTTGTTCAGTTGAACATCATTACAACAACACATGATGGCACATATAAATCATTCCACATCATCTAACTCATTATTATGGACCAAGTACTACATTCAATTACATGCATATATTCTTCACATACCTGTTGTGGGAATGATGTCTGTTCTGGATAGTTTGCAGGATGTAAGTAATTTTTTTTTAATTTGTTCTGTGGCTTTGGTTTTTGCTTCCACTTCCACTTCCACTTTCACTCTCTTTCTCTCTCTCTCTCTCTCTCTTTCGGTCTCTCTCCAGTAAAGGGATTGAGCTGCTTTGAATAGATTACAGCATGGATTTTGTAGGTGATGCACATGATCAGGTGATGGCTTCTGCACCAATCAGTGTCCTCCTGTATGCAGCTTGCTGTGTAGTACTTCCAATTACCACTGTCATGGCAACCACCTACTATAAATCCCTACATCATGTGGGCATGGTTCCTTTACCTTTCCTGTGTGATGGACATCCTTCCTGTGTGTGGGCATCAGTGTTACAGATAGCAGGTAGCAATATCTCTTACAGGAGAACCTGCACACTCAGGCCAGCTACATATTTGTAGGAGGTTCCAGAACTACAAACAGAGTGTGAGTAGAGTTGTTGTATGCATTGTATAGTACTGGTGTTACAGGGTTTGTGTGTACATACTAGTTTAACTTGGAATGCAGTCTGTCTGCAAAGCTTTCAACTGTGGGCCTATCCTCTTGATGGCCAGAGGTGTGACTATTATGTTTTGTCTGTCCACCACACAGGTCTTGTGTCAGATATTTCACTGGCAGCGTGTGTGTTGAGTGCTATCAGTACATGGCTACATCCATTTTTGTTTCTAACTTCAAATTCCTGACTAAGGGTATGTTGCAGACTATTCTGTAACATCAGTGGCTTGCTTAGTGTATGACAACAGTTTTACACATATGGGCCTGTGTTCCAGCCTCTGTCCTCCAC